>NW_010317129.1:0-2123 GCF_000700745.2 Antrostomus carolinensis | reverse complement strand
CAGACTCAACCACACCATTAGACATCAGAAAATCCAGCAGGAAGAGAGTCAGTGAATGAAAGCTGCAAAAAAAAAAAAACCCAACCAACCCAGGCTTCACATGTCACATTGCTCCAAGAGCTTTTTGCTCCAGAGATGCATCTGGCATCTCCTCACACTCTCTGCTTAGGGGAAGCAGCAGGGGCTGCTTTGGAGGTTGAGCTGCTGTTACTAAAGTGAACTCTCACTGTCATACAGACAGTGAACAAATAACAAATAACTTGTAAGGCCCCACCTGCAGTGCTGTGTCCAGTTCTGGAGCCCCCAACACAAGAAAGACATGGACCAGTTAGAACAAGTCCAGAGAAGGGCCACCAGGATGATGCGAGGGCTGGAGCAGCTCTGCTGTGAGGACAGGCTGAGAGAGTTGGGGCTGTTCAGCCTGGAGAAGAGAAGGCTCCAGGGAGATCTTATAGCGGCCTCCCAGTACCTGAAGGGGCTACAAGAAAGCTGGGGAGGGACTTTTCATAAGGACAGTTAATGACAAAACAAGGGGAAATGGGTTTAAGCTGAAAGAGGGGAGGTTTAGATGAGATATTAGGAAGAAGTTCTTCACTGTGAGGGTGGTCAGACACTGGAACAGGTTGCCCAAGGAAGTTGTAGATGCCCCCTCCCTGGAAGTGTTCTTGGCCAGGCTGGATGAGGCTTTGAGCAACCTGGTCTAGTGGAAGGTGTCCCTGCTGCTGGCAGGGGGGGTGGGATGGATGAGCTTTAAGGGCCCTTCCAACCCAAACCATTCTATGATTCTATGATTCTAACTCAGCAGCCTTACCAGAACGGTTCTTCCCATCCTTTGCTTGGACATCAGCACCGAGGGACAGCAGCGTCTGGATGGTGTGCACGTGTCCTTCCTGCAGTGGTGAACACAGGCAGGTGGGTTATTGTTTCAGAATCAGCTCTGCACAATTTCTCACCTTGGCATTTAGTAGAAATAACATAAATCTGGAAAAAGAAATTAAAAAGAGGTCACAAGTGATCTGTCCCTAATTTCATACGGCACCTGGAAGGGCACTGATGCAAATCTGGTCCTTCATGGTCAAATCTGGGGCTACCAGGAGCTGCTTTAGGCTCCAGAGGACTTTATAGGGGATCTGATTAATGTTTATAAATATCTAAAGGGAGAGTGTCTAGAGGATGGAGCCAGACTCTTCTCATTGGCACCCAACAATAGGATGAGAGGTGATGGGTATAAATTGTTCCACCTGAAGTAGAGGTTCCACCTGAACATAAGGAAAAACGTCTTTACTGTGAGGGTGACTGAGCACTGGAACAGTTTGCCCAGAGAGGTTGTGGAATCTCCCTCCCTGGATATATTCAAAAACCATCTGAATAAAATCCTGGTTCATGTGCTCCAGGAGTCCCTGCTTGAGCAGGGGGGTTGGACTAGATGTGACCTTCAGAGGTTCCTTCCAACCTCAACCATTATTTTGTGATTCTGTGATTACAGCAGCTGGAAATCAAGGTCAGCTGCCTGTGGCAGTGCAGATGGGTTCCCTCAGCCAGGGATTGCTCAGGCAGAGCAGACACGCTGCTGTTATCCTATGGGAATTGTCAGAGAGATGCCACCAGGCACCTTCTCCAGCCTTTCTGGTGTCTATCCATGAGAGGAGTCAGAGCTTGGCCCTCAGTCAGCGTGTTTGCATGCCTCACGTGTCCCTGGCAGCAATTTTGATCCAAAGGCTGAGAAATCGAGAAGCATCTCAGGAGCATGAGTCTATCTGCAATTGTTTTACACTGATCTAAAATCAAAAGAGTTCAATTAAGAGCAATAGTACCTAAAATCACGTTACGGCGCGGAGCCAACTCTGGTGGTGGTACAGCCAAAGATGGAGAGCGATGCCTCAGCAGGGTACGTGTGATGGACACATAACCCAGTCCAGATCCAGGCAGGTGGATCTGCTTTTAGACACCTACAGATCCCTTATGATCTTCCTGATCATGGTCAATAGATCCACCTTGCACAGTGTGTTGGGTTTGTGTCTGTGGTGGGGCTGTTTATGGTGGTGGGGGAAGGGGCTACAGTGACGGCCCCAGTAAGAAGCTTTGTGAAAGGTCCCCTGGCTCCAAGGCAGAGACCCCCCCAG
>NW_010317128.1:14108-49774 GCF_000700745.2 Antrostomus carolinensis | reverse complement strand
TACCAAAACCTTGCCACACAAACCCAAAACAACAGTTCAGTTTATTGTGCCTACATCTTAATTATTAAAGACTCAAAGTGAGTTTGAATGTCTCAGGTTGGAAGACATAATTTTTCACATAAGACACTTTACATACTTTAAACCTAGAGAAGATATGAGAAGCTGTAGATCAGCATATGTTTGCTGATAAAGGTGTTTTTTATTAAGGTGGATCCTGTGTCAGTGAAGAACATAGAAAATTAAATTGTACATGCTCCTTATTAATGTCACCTGGATCTATTATCTTCTGCTTCCTTCACACTACCTGGGTCTCAGATAAGAAACTGAAGCAGGTCTGTATAGTTGTGGTACAAACACAAAAAAAGTATATGGCAGAAAAAAACATAGCTTAGCTAGAGACTGTAATTTAATTTTCTTTTTTTTTTCTAGTTCATATCATATTCAACTATGACATATATTTGAATACATAAGAGAATAAGAGTCGAGTTAATAATTTGTGTTGTATAGCTATTAATGTTCTTCAAGTATTTTTAATTTTAAGTTATTAGAAATGCATGGAAAACTATTAAATATAAGACTAAGCTATAGAAAGCATGATGTACATACACTCAATTGAATATAGTACAGGGATGGATTGGTTAACACTTAAAATGTATGCAGTCCTGATCAAAAGCCCTAAGGAATGAACTGAAGTCCCACATTTGGCTTTGGGAGACTTGGCTTTTGGGATCAGTCCTTACAGAGACCATGCCAGGACCTGAGCACTCACAGGCACTGCTCTATGAATGGCATCCCCTCGGGGCTGGAAATTAGTGCTTTGCATAGCCTTCATTGTGCAGCCTGGGTTGTACATTTCACACATGCTTAACTTTGATCTGAACATCAACAGGATTACTCATCTGCTCAGTAGGTAAACAGACTAAAAGCTCTTTGCTTGGATCTCCTCTGTGGGTGCTGACCAGAAGATCAGAATCAAGATCTCCTTGTTTATCCACTTTTGCTTGATTTCCTGTGTGGATATGGGCCATTCTTAAGCTTCGAGGAAGTGATCCTTGAAAATAACCAGCTCTCCTGGATCTCACTTCTCTCCAGCACCATCTCTCACAGGATTCTTCCAGGCACATCCATGAACAGGAAAAAGTCTCCTTTCTTGAAGTCACATATCAAAGTGACACATTGCAGTGGATAACCACGTTTCTTTTTAAAAAAGTGTGCACTGTGGTTTCTACAAGGATGAACCCTTAACTGAAATGTTTATAGACTCAGAACTACTCTAAGATGCTCTGGCTGCTAATGGAGACACAATGGCTTGTGATATTTGGGCAAAAGCAACAAGTCCCTAGGTTACTCGGAAAGTCTCTTTTCTAGTAAGCACCTGTTTTGTTTTTTGATTTCTTCAACCCTCTTAATTCTGAAAGGTGGCTGATGACATGGTTGAAATATTATCTGTATATGATGTGAAGCCCTTGCTTCACAGACATGCAGTCCTGTTGTTTTGTGGAAAATATGAACATATACTCACCTGTAAGAATTTCTGTATTGACATATTACATGTATAAAACTGTTTTTCTACAATTATCTCACAAAACATAGATAATGGAGATAATTCTTTCTAGATGATGGTGATAATGATGATGATGAAGGTGATGATGACTATTATTATCTTGATCTCTACGATATATCATAGAATTATCTACCGCTATTATTTTTTATCATACTTATCATCATGCCTTCTTGACCTGTTTGATAAGAGACAATCCAGAGAAAATAGATTTCCTGGCCCAATCAGCAACTACTAGCGTACCAGTTGAACACACAATATTTCTAAATGCTAATAAGGTATCTGCTGGGATAGCAGTCTTGAACTGCTGTGCTTTACACGTTGGGTTTTACTAATTACTTAGGAAAAAGTATGTATTGTGATGTTTAGATGTTTTCTATTCAGAAAATTTTAACTATAATTTCATTGTTTGAGCTGGCTGTTTTGTTGCAATATAAATTAGTGCTTTAATTTGCACCCTTGCAAAATGGAAAAAAAATATTTCAACACAGTGCTCTAAGATTTAGGTAAAGTATATTCAAATGTTTCATACTTAGACCTTTCCTCCCACTACTCCACTGATGTCAGCTTTAATTTCCTTTCAGAGAACCAACATTTCTGGTTCATGAAGTGCCAAACACATTCTCAGTCCTAAACAAGTTCTATAATACATGACACCAATGTAAGCAGTAAGAATAATACCCATAAAAACAAATGAGAAAGATTTTAATGAAAACCTTTGCATACATTTCAGCATCTAAGAGGCTTCCTAGGAATTAAATTTGCAAAACAAATTCTCTAGTCTCAGTTTTCAGAAGAGTTAATTATCAACTAGCAGACCAATGTCTCACCACATGCAAAATGCCAGGAAACAACAATATTTATGATTTAGATTAAATATTATAGCTCATGATAATATGGATATATTCTGTGGAAGTTACAATTTACAATGCTCTTCTTTCTTTTCAGCTATGTATCAGTTGCATTTTTGGGGTTTGATCTTTTCCTGTTTAACAAAAATAACAAATTTTATCACAGCAATTCTGAAAGAAAGATATTTGTATTTTACTCCATGCTGTATATTTTCAGTATAAAACATCAAGAGCAGCTATACTGGCTCAAACCAGAGGGTTGTTTAATATAGGATCTTGTATCTCCAAGGTAAGCCAATAATGGATACTCAAGAAAATGATATGCAAAACACAAGTACACAGAAAGAACCTACTCCTTTTATACTCTATCTAACAATGGTTTACAAGCTCCCTGAGCTGGTGATTGCCTGAAGACCACCATCTTCAACTGATGCTGTTGTACCTGTTACCATGAATTTATCTAGTAATTTTCCAAATTCCTCAACATCTTGTGGCAAGAAAATTCATAGTTTCTTTATGAATTGGATTAAAACAAAAAATATTTTAATTGCATTAAATTTTTCAGCCTGATGATGTTATTGCATACACTTAACATGTAGGGGGAAATGGTGAATGCTTGTCTCCTATTCATTCTTTCATTTTATAGTCCTGATCATCTTTTTACTAAGTTGAAAAACACTAGTCTATTTTTCCTCCATTCATCATGAAACTTCTCCTGCATCTGAAAAAGAGGTTGGTTAGCTTTGGTTCAGCAAATTGCTCATCAAAATAATTTCAGCCTGACCTCCTAAGATTTTACATCTAATTTACCAATGTTTCTTCTTCTTTCATTACTTTTTAAATACCGACACAATTTATAATTTCTAAGCAGTGTCCCTCTTTTTAGTAACATCTGTTAGTTTGTTTTTAAACTCCACCAATTTTTGTGTTTGCTTCCTTACATATTGGTGATGTATTTTTTTTTCAGTCAAGGATATGCATGAACACTGAACCACTGATGTGTTTTAGCTGCTGCTTTTAATGTCTTTGTAACTAGTATTCTCTTTTTTTTGAATGTAAACAATACTCTGTGTATTTATATATGGCTTCTTTCATCCAACTAAGATAATGAATTTTGCACTTTTTACTCACTGAGGCAGCATGGTTCTTTAATAGCTATATCTAGAACAGTGTCTCTGCACTACCTAGAATAAAATCAGGTATCACTTCTATTCTTATACATTTTCTGACTATTTTCTCCAAGTAACAACTGATTTTTGTTATTCAAAAACATAGCCTCTGCATTATGCCTCTAAATGATATTTATCTTGTTTACTTGGGTAAATGACCAATCTAAAGGACTAAATTTACTATTGCTGTTCCTTCACAGCTTCACTAATTCCCCTTGACATTTTGTGGTCATAACTACTATCTGAGTCAGACTACTGGTTATTTAATTCTCTAAACATTTCTTATTTGGTCATGGAAGTTCAATTAATTTAAACCGGATGGTACACTTTGGCAGTATTAACCTATTTTCTTTAATTTTTTTTTTATTTTTTTTTTTTTATATACTATCATCCTGAATTATATAAAAAAGAAGTAGATGTATGTTCATGTCAACAGATCTACAATGTATATGAAACTTCTCCTGTAAGGAGGAATCTCAGCCTGGATTGTGGTTTATATAGTTACCTTGAAGTCCATCCTTCTGATGCTTTTTCAGACACAACTGCCTTCTGGTGCTTAAAGAACTTGGAAAGGGTAAGCCTAATGCCATCTTACCCCACCCAATGAACTTCCCATAGGAGGCTGTTCAAAGGCCGGTACAAGTAGTAGTTCTTCAACTGTGATGTCTGGGTAACAGCATACAAATTGTTGGACCTCTAAAGCACCAGCCACAACACATTGAGTATTCATGTGGTATAACAAGGAGTTTGGGTCTTTGCTTCTGTCTTTGTTTAATAAATTGCAAAATAATATAATTAGATTGTGAAAGGATCAAACACATTTTTTCTATTCCACACTGTCATTTGGTGTACGTTTATAAACGGAGGGTCCAGAGGTGTTTTTTCCTCTGTGCATATGGAAAAGCACACCTCATCCTGTCTTGAAATCTTCATTAAAAGTTTACAGAATGCAGAAGGGTTTTTTATGTTCAAAGCTGGTTGCTATGGGGGACATAAAATTGAATTTTTTTGTCATATGGAGAAAAAAACCTGAAAGTCCTGCCCAGTATATTTCATTTCTTCCTTTGTAATTTTTCAGACATGTGGAGTAGTAGAGTAGTTTCTAGCTTTTTTTTTTTTTTTTTTTTTCCCCCCCCACTTCCTGTAAAGGATTTGAGGATCTGACATACAGTGTCATAATGAAAGAAAAGGAATACTTCTCCACCAGTACAAATCTGGTGGCCAATAATATATTGCAGAAAAAATATTATAAGACAATGAGGCTAAAGCAATCTGCTTTCTGAGTGTTCTTCCCCCTCCATAACTCAGCACACAGAATCATGTTGAAAAATCTGGATCTTCCTGACTCATGGATGCCAGTTTTCAGGCACACCCATGTGTTTATAAAGTCTCATTTGGATTTGAGCTAATCTAGTACAACTTTTAATGTTGTTCAGGGTGTCAGATTGAATCTGGAGAGATCCCCAAGATCCTCAAGAAGAGAATCAAATTATTTTCACTTAAATGAAGCTAGAACACATCATCTCTAATTCATCTGTAATATGCATAATTGTAAGCATTTTGGAAGACCGAGGCTTTTTTCTATTTGCATTTTAACGTGCAGAAAAAATTGAATGCAGTTCTATATATTGCTTGCAATTACACACAATATTTTTAATAGTATCTATATATATTTCAGCGGGATTTTTTATTACTATCATTTGGTTAACTTCTTTTATTTTCTCTTTTTGTGAGGCTTACATCACTCCTGGCTAGGCTAAAACATAAGAGTCATATTGAACACTTGGTTTTCAGACTAATTTTTAAAATTGTTTCTATCATTTCTTGTTCCTCATTGACTAAGTTTTGTTCATACTTTCAAAAAGCAGCAGCTGCCCAGTGTTGCAAAGGCCTAATTTCAAAGCAGAGGCACGCGGGTTGAACACTGGAATGCTGGCGTGGCTGGATGGTGCTCCAGCCAGAATTCTGAGTATTTACTGACAGCTGAGGTGACTATGAGTCCATCCTACATGAAAGGAATCTTCTCATATTTCTTAGAGATGAGAATTTAGCACGTATGTGCATGTGTCTTTAGTGATTCTCTTCCAAAAAAACCCCCAGAACTTATATTGGGTCAGACGACAGCGTGCAGACTACATATATGTATTATTTATGAGTAGTGCTTAGGATGGCCTTCGGGAAACATATAGGCAAACGCTTTCCAGGCCCTTAGGAACTTACATGTCTAATAGCAGACCTGACAAAACCAGTGGGAGCTGCAAACAATAAATGGAAAAATGAGGAAACAGACAGATGTAGTTTTCAAAATCAAAGGTAAATCAGGTACTTTGTCATATGTCTCCTTCTAAAATATTTCCTCACTCTGCTAAGTAATCCACTCCAAGTAAGCAGAATTTCCTCACATGGCAAAAAACTCTGAACTACTTTCACAAACATCTCATCTTTTTTAGTCTTCAGCTTGCACCATGTCTAAGTCTCCCCATACGTGCCCTTCCCCGCTCCCACCCTGCCTTGGATTTCACATCCGATGAAAACAAACTCTCTATGGCTCCTCAGTTCTCCCCAGGGCTAACATCTCATGAGTAAAAGAAAAGATAGGACTCTGAAGAGCCCATATCTGATCTCAGTGAATTGGGATGTCTGAATTCCTCCTTCTATATTAAGATATTTCAAAAGACCCGATGACTTCAATTGGAGAGTAATGAGGTTATGGCTTTTTGTTGGCCACCTTGAAGGTCTGAGATGACTGAACTTTCAACGTTCTTATTTACTACTAGAATTAATAATACTTGTAATTATAACCTAACCTAAACCTGATCATTTAAATGGCAAAATTGTATAGATGGTTAGTAAACCCTTAAAATGTGTAGACATGGGCTAGATACAGTAAAATACAGAATTCTTAATATTGTTTTCATAGTAAATAGGAAATATTCTATGGAAAATGATGTCTAATATAAACCCTACTAATGAGTCTTCAAATTTCAGTGACCAGTCATAAGGCTTATAATATCAATGAAGCCCTGTTAATAAATTTGCAGTAAAAATTTAATGCCTTTTCTACTCCACAGAGGATCTGAAAGACAAGGACTCTTCCCTTAATAGTTTATCCACAGCTGCAATAGTAGGAATTAGGTACTATAGAATTCAGCTACTGATTTGTATTAAAGGTAACTAAATAACAACAACACCCAAAAACTGTTCTTCATCTTACCCTCACTTTTGGTGCAACACAAAATATTTAGATTTTTAAAATTTAGACCTCAATAAGCCTTCCAGAGACGTTCCACTGAAAACATCACACAAAGCACAGCTGTCTCTGCTGTGTCTTCTCAGTAGTACTGTGATGGAGAAAATAGATATTGGTTTTGTGCTGACAGATTATTGATTATGCCTGTCTTCTGAATCACTTGACACTACAGATTTTTGCTGAGACCATTAAGGGACCAGCCACAAGCCCTCTGTGCCCTGTATATACTGGCAACATTTATGTGCGTGTCGATAAAGGCCACAAGGAGAAAATAAAATCTTAATAAGACATTTTTGAAGCAGATAGTTTGAGCACAGGAAATTAGAGAAGGATAAAAAATGCTTATAAATACACAAATTTGCAGCTAGTCATTCAAAGAGTGAGCATGAGATGAATGCCCAGGATCTACACAGTATTTTTAAACAGATAACTTAAGATTTAGGCCAAGTGAAAAGGAAAGCAGTGGTATTAAAGTATCTTTGTATTTTGTTGCAAAGGCTTTACTTTTCGAAGTTTATTTCTTTATGTACAGAAATAGTTTGCAGCTGTGTCACCACTAAAGCATTGTACAGACAGGCTGTTAATCACCCTCTCCTAAGTCTCAGGTCAGAAAACAAAACAAAATTAAAAAAAAACCCAACACAATTCTAATTTGAGTTCTTGTCCCACTGCAATCCCTGGACTGCCAAACAGTGCAGAAAGAAAGTCATTGGCTCCACCACAGGTTCTGCTACACATGACATTCTTAAAAGGTATAGATATACCTGCAGTCTGAGCAGGTATATGAGGGAGGGATTTCCTTTGCATTTTCCTTAATTTTCTCATTCAAACAATAGCTGCTAAAATTTAGCTTATGATTCATGCAATAAAACAATACCATGTGTTGAACTGACATCTCGTATAAATTATGAGCTTGAGTTTTCCTATTATGAAACCCCATTTTCATGTGTTTATAACCTTGTCAGATTTTTACTATTTATGCTGAACATTTCAGAGATGGGTAATTTTACCAAAAATATTCCAGCTACTTCTCACAGGCACATCCAAGAAAGAAAGTGCTGCCAGTTTCTCCCAGACAGTAAAGCAATACCTGAGGCTTAGCCCAGAAGAGGCAGTTGTGGGATTCAGGTAGAAGGAAGCTACCCTATTTATTGCCTGCTAAGGAGCTATCAATACTTGGTTATTTCCAGAAAGAGGAGCAGTCATGTAACATGTGGGAGATGATAGTCACTTCACACTTTTGACATCTGTTCAAGATATACTCAAAAGTACCCTACTTTGTATCTCTTGAAAGTGTCAGTTCATACAAATTCAATAGCTTCTTGCTAGTAAAACTCATAAAATAGTTTGTCTTTATGAACGTGAGGGACTAAAATTAATGCGGATAACACTGTCAGCAACTACCCTACAGGAAACTATTGGTGCTTCTAAGACTTCATTTCTTCTCTCCCTTCAGTGTTCTGCCCTCCCCATACAGAGAATCACCACAAAAGCATTTGCGTTGAGGGGTTGAAATAGATGATCTCCTGAGGTCATTTCAAACCCCTGTGATTCTGTGAATCAAATGTAGAAAGATCAAATGTGAAAGGGAATAAGGGAAGGATATTTGGGTGCAGGAAGGGGTGTCGAAGACTGACTTGGAGAAAGGATAAGTGAGTTAAATCCATTGTGCAGAAGGTCGAGTGACAAGAACAGGAAGAGAAAAATATATGGGAGATTCAGAAGAAGATATCAGAAGGGCAAAGGGATCATGTACAGAAGCTGGGTTCAGAGCAGAAACAAAAAGGAGTGGAGGGGGCTAGGAACCTACCACAAGGGAATCCTGTTCTGTAACACCTGTAGGAGTTTAATATCCTCCTCCAGTCACCTAGCTAATACAGGAGAGAGATGGTGCACAGTAAAGACCTCATGCTGGGTGACAGTTTATGGAATTGTAAAGCAACAGAGTTAAGTTCTTCAGAAATCTTATTTGGTTATATGACCACATTTGTTATGGCTGAAACTTACATTTTCTGCAAGATTTTTTACTTATTTAGTCTACTGTAAGTTTTTTTCATTTCTTTACTGTGGTATGTTAATTTCATTTTGGGGGAAAACAGAGTGTAACTTACTAGTTGTTTCTTTCTATCATATCCTCTCCCTCCTTTGAACAGTTCTTTTTATTAACTGTTTATAATAAGATTTAAAATGGTTAAAATTGGCTAAAACTGTTTAACATGGATATGCTTAAAGCTTTTTGTAAATCTACCCTGTTTACAAAATCTCTTGGAGACTTGCATACTGCTGTTGAAATTTGGTGAGTAAGGAGAGTTATTTGGGGCAAAATTTTACTCTTTCATGATATTATTAAATTAGTAATAGGCTTCAAAAGCAATGAAATATCACATGTACAAATGACAAGCCTTGAGCAGAAATAGTTGTGTAGGAGGTTCTTTTTTAAATGTGAATGTGCTAGTCTCGCCCCACCAAAACTACAGAGTCCTGGAAAATTCTTTGTTAAAACATGCAAAAATCTTTCAAAATATGGACATTTGGGAATCAGTTCTCACACAGAGATCTTAAGCAAGTACTTGTGACATCATCCTGCAAGAGGAAAGTCTGTAAAAATCACTTAAAATCCATATACTGTATAAGGAAAATTTACTTGGGGGCATTCTTCCATGTTTTACTAAAAAATAGGCTATATAAAGGCAGTGTTAAGGCACAGGTGCCCTTCACATACTGGAAGCTTTAAGGCGGTCTGAAGGTATTTACAGCTTCTAACTTTGGGGCCCAATTTTAATGCCACTTCCTCTAGCTTTTGTTCTGCTTCACAGGATTTACAGGCTTTCAGAAAGAGAACAGACTACCTCCGTGGAAAAGATTTTAGATAAGGCTGCAACTGTGTTCATTCTTTACATTTTTTGGTCTGTATTTCTTGCTAATGGGATTTGAATAAGCCAATTACACTGAAATCAGGTCCATCATCATGCAAATAAGTTAAAGAGTGTGGATCTCCCTGTCTTCTGTGGAATTGCACTGGGAGTAAAACTAGTTTGCTGTTTGGTTGTACAAGGGGTCTGCACAAAATGCTGGGGTCATGCTTTGTGCTCATTTCTGAGGTTCCATTTACACTACATTGGAGGAAGATTTCAGGCAGATAGGACCTTTACATAAAATAAAGCATGTAAAAAGTACTGAAATGCTAAAAATATAGGTTGAATTTTGTTTTCTAGATGTAGGCTACAAACATGCAGCTTAAACATGCAGTTTAAATATGAGATTTTGTAAAAATTAGTGCCCAAGAAAATATCATTTGGAGGTTGATGAAAATATCCCCAAACTTCCACTGTATACAGTTTAAAACAGATCAAAAGTGCTATTATAAGTAGTGTTTTATCTAACTGTTAAATCAGTGGAATCATATGCACAATTAAGCTTGATTCACACTAATTAGCAACTCCAGAAAAAATGACATATTTTTCAAAGGCATGGGACTTTTTGATTTTCTTTAAGTACTAGTCACCTTAAGAGGGAATATGTTTTTCAGCTACTACTTCACACACTGGCACTGACAGCAGCTTAACTGCCTGTCCTATGTGTGTTGCCCTTGCTTCACTGCTCTATAAGCGTACCATATGAAGTCAAACAATTAGGATTTATTCAGGAAACTATAAACTAGGCAAAGAACAACAATCTCTGTGCTACCTGAAGGAGACATTCCTAAGAAAACAACAATATTATGGGGCTCTATGTGCAGGGTGACACTCACAACTGCTGAATTCCACAATTAGTCTTAAACAATGGAGATGTGGGCTAAATGGGGAGACTCGCCAAATTTGCTGAGGTAAGAGTTGTTGGAAACAAACAGGAATAAACATAAATGCTTTGGTATGTGAACACCTACAATAACAATTATCCACTCCCTCCCAGGTTTAGCAGGTTGAGTTCCCACATTATAATGCTCTTAGTTTTGGGAGAAGGCCAGGTATCAGATTCTGCTCTGGAGAGGAAAGAAAAAGACCAAACCACTTACTGTCTGAGATAATGCATCAAAAATGGTCCAAATGTCATTTTATCTATGGATACACAGCCAAATGCTACACAGCACAAACCTGATCTCAGCTTCCTTTTCTTTTAAAGGCAAAGCCTACATAGACATGCAAGGTGTTGGAATGAACAGCTTTGGGAGTGAAATCATGGTCACTTGAAGAAAATATTAATTTTATTTTAAAAAATCACTTGAAGATACTACAAATTATCATTATACTAGAAAACTTCAGAAATAACACATATTCCAGGAAAATACTTTTTTTAAAGTATAGTTACTTGACATTCAGTTACTTTTACTGTATCTAAATGGCCATAATAATACACTTAAAATAAGAATGTCTATAAAATGACCTTTATGGCATTGTGACAAAACCAATTCTTCTCCTACATACTGTCGTATTAAGAAATCAGAGGAAAAAAGCATCAATAAATTCTTGCCACACTCAATTGTAATCCTTTACAAATATGAATGTCACTTTCTTTTATTTCTAAATGAAAACTGATTCTTTCTAAACCTCTAACCTTGATGCAAGTTCTTTTCAAATTTCCTTTTGGTAGTTATGAAGCAGCCTATAAAATCCTTGATTACCAAACAAACATATTTTACAAAGGAGACGTTCTGATACCATAGTGACAGCAGTAACACAAGCCCTCAAGATAAGTAGATCACTTTATTTTCTCCCTCAGTTTCCTGTTTATATTCCTTGTGGGAATTCTATGTCATTAAAGCAGAGCAAGGCATAAAAGTCATAAGAACACTAGTGGGAATTTTTCTTGCATATCCTTTTCGTGAAATATGAAAACTATTTTTGTCTGAAGAATTTCTTACCTAAATAGCTACTTTATATTTTTCTTCTGACCAGTGCCTCCTTTTTCTGAATGCTTAATTTTCAGCATTGATAAGAGATTTTCATCTCTTACATATTTTGTGATAACAACAAGTCAAAATTTCCAAAAGATGAAAACCCATTGTCTGAACTGTTACATAAAGAGTCCAAGACTCCTCGTGCAAGTTCACAGTGCTCATATATGAATGCATGTATGGAGTCCATCTAGCAAAATCCCTGTGTACCCAAAAGATGCTGTGACAAACGCTAGCCTTTGCATCAGGACTCCACTTTCGGTTGAGTATATTTTTCTGTGGTAGGAATAGTGTCTATCTCTAATGATCTCAGGGTCTTAAAACAACCCACTACTGTACACAGATCTCATGAGGAGATCAAGACCAAAGAAGAGAATATTTGATCTTGCACATACTTTTCTCAAACTTCTCATTGTCTTTTGCTGCATGAAATACATTCTAATCAACAGGACTTCACACATGCTTAAGGACAGTCATGTGCACAGTGGCTTTCTGAGTTTGAGGACATCCTTTAAATTTTTAGTAAATAAAAGAAGCTTGTATTCTGATGTTAAATAGTAGGCCAGACCTCAGGAACTATTCAGCTTTTCCTCAGTCAATGCAACTCTGTTTGAATTACGACCTCAGGGTTTGGCAAGTCCAATTTTTGTGAAAAAAACTTCCTGTACAGTATGTCAAAGCTGGTATGTCCACTAGTTCCACTAAGAATACAGATGATGGCCCTGCAGGCAAGAGCAGTAAATCTGTTGCAGATTAGAGCCAGGTTCACTTATGTAGCACATAAAAGCTTTTCCTAATATAAAAGGCTGGAAAAAATGCATAGGGTATGACAGAACTAAATAATAAAAGTTCTTCCTCCACGACAATGACCACAACAAAATTCATCAGTAACACAAGGTACACAATACCGGATTACAATTCAACTTTAAATACTCTTACATTATAACTCGTAAAACGACTACACAGCATATTAGTTTATTTTATTTCTTTTTCTGTTTAATGCAATGTTTTTGTTATGGGATTTTTTAAAATGTGATAAGAATTTTTTTTCCAATGAGTAACTTGTTACTCACCATGTTTATGAACTGAAGACATGCTTGATTTAAGTGAGTATCAAGAATAACTAACGTTCATTAGTACTTTGGGGATCACAAGGTATAAGTCTATCAAGATATACCATTAAAGTATAAGTCTATCAAGACAGACAATGAAATATAACATTATTTGTGTAAATATTTAATTTTCTTTGTGCTCCCATCCATCTCTTGTCGTCTCTCTTGCTGATAGCTTCAAAATCAATTTAAAGTGCTTTTTGCATCTGAATAAATTGCCTCGAAACTGTCATTTGAATAATACATAACTTCCTACTGAAAGTAAAAATATTTATTTAAATCATGTAACGAAAAAAAACATTTGAAGTGAGTGGAGGCTGTCCTGCAAATTGCAAAAACAAATTTCTTACACTGATGTATGTTTCCAATACTTTGGTCAACACCTCCAGCGCCATACGAACATCAGACCTCCCTGGTCCCTACTTCCTGTAGTGACTCTGGAGTGGAGACACTTCCTCTGCTCAGGCAGGGTCTGTGTTGGATTAATTCTCAAGCTCACTTCCATATGAATGATACTGCATTTCACAACACTACTTACAACCCATGTGCACTTCGTGTGCCTGTCTCATTCACTGAAACAAAAAGGTATCAATGGTACATAACAACATACTTCACTTGGACATAGTAATTCTTAAACCTTAGACTGGCCAGCCTGTTAGAAAAAGAAGTAGTAGGGAAAGGAGATGAGTATTACATTTGTTCAGGTTAAAGCTCCGGGCTCTGACAGAAGTGTAAGGGCAAATGGAAACCAAAAGAAACAAACTTCTATTGAGGAGTATTGCCTCCTACTAATGTACAGAAAACTGCAGCTCTGTGTTTGGACAGCAGAGACATACCACATCACGTAGCTTCAAATCAATAGCTTAGAAAAGAATTCTCAATTTCTTGTGCTAAAAAAACAACCAAAAAGAACCCCGAAAACCTAACAGCAAACGACCCAACTCATCATTATCCAAACCTCACTACATATCATATGTGACTAGATCCAACCCCTTGGACATCTTCTTTTCCTCTTTTTTCTCCCTGCTCCTCATGGGGATCCAGTGTCTGGAGACCTCTCTCTTCTGCACCTGTTCTGGCAGGCTTACATGGGAAATGTAATAGGATGTGGGAGCACCACAAACAGGAGCTTTCTCTGAAAATCTGAATAGACTCTGTGAAGTTTCTTTCCCTGTAAGTGAATTGCAATCAGATCTCAGTTTCATAATCCAAATAACAGTTTACGTAACAGCCACACAGTCCACAGTGGTGGACTAAGGTTTTACAGTAAGAACATATGTAATGTTATCTCATCAAGAGCTTAGCACAACGATTTCTCCCCCTGCCCTCACCCTTTATTTGTAGTAAAACCTCAAACTATCAAAACCTTTCCATTGTTATAATGTCAAGTAACACAATCACTTCACCTTTCTTAACCAGCGAACTGTGCCCACCTCTTCCCGTTCCTCTCCCCATTCTTGGACGTGCAATGACATCAGGAGATTATGTTTAGTTTAATCAATTGGGGAGATACAAACATTCCTGAAAATATGTTAATTCCTTCCTGCTCAACAGTTTAATAGTGTTTGATTTGACACGACTATAGGTTTATACACTTCAAAGAATTTTTAAAATGATACTTTCTAAAAAAGGAAGGAATAAAAAAATTATTCTTGTATATTCTGCATGACTGAGTGATGCATTGTTTTTTTCAGTGTTCACAAACTGTTTTCATGCCCTGGTGCTAACAGTTGTGAACAAAAATCAACTCCAATATTGTAGCATTAATGGGAAACAGTCTGGCCTCCACCTAACCCTGAAGATAATTATGCTAAAACAATAGCAATGAGCAGTCAGCTAACTAGCTCTAATAAGGAAAGACTGCTGCTGCCATTCATCAAAAAGCCATTTGGATAATGAGGAGAGATGGCTACTGACATATTTCAGTAGGGGAGCTTCTTTCAAAATGCCAAATTCTATCAATTTAAAAAGCAAACATCATACTCTTTTTGTTTTGTCCAGTGATCTGGAGAGTAGACACATAAGTCATATAGTATGTCCCAAGTTGGAATAAAGGGCTGGAAGAGATACCTAAGGAGAAAAAAAAAAAAAAGCCATAATGTACATATCATTGTAATCTTCAGTCTCCTGAAAAGACTAATCCTAATTATGAACTACATGACTGCTGTTAGTCAGGAAGAGAAAATCCCTTGCTTTCTGTAAGAAGCTCCTAATCTGATTATTGATTTACAGTTCTGATGATTAATTAAAGAATGTGCATCTCAAGGAATCTGAACATCCCGGCTGGAGAGACTGTAAAACAGCCATTTAGGCAATAAGTTTTGGTTCAAATAAATGTACAGTTTCAAAACATATTTAGACAGCAAATATTGTGGGCCAGAATAAAATTGAAGAAATGTCACTCATTTCTTCTGCTTTTGTAGGTAGCGTCTAATATATCAGAACAGAGATCACAACTGGCTTTCTAAAATAACATCAACAAGGAAGATAAGATAAAAATGGATCATTCAAGTACAAATCAGTATAAATATGTTGTACTGGCTTGTGTTTCCTCTCTGAAGAAAATTTCTTTTACTTAAAATTTGTAGTTGCCACAATGTCGAGAAAATTTATTTTAATTCACCTGCGGGAAATATATACAATATATCTTTTCATAGGAAAAAGGAGACAAAGAAATGTATGTAGTATTTTCCAGTGACTTGCTATTGCAGGCAGCAAAGTTGCAGATACGTCCCATGCTGTAAACAGTCTTGCCTGGTAAGACTACTGTAAATTTTCTCATATTCATCTTTGTCACCAACAAATATGCTTTTAGTGATTATGGAAAAAATGTCATCTTGAACAGAGGTGATTTACAGACTAACTGTGAAGAACCACGTTCAAAATTTTTTCCAGCACAGCTTCAATTCCTCTGCTGCTGAGAAATCAGGGTCTTCTCTCTCTGCTGACTTGCCACTTAAGGTGGAATATGTTGACTCTCAAAAACCTCACTAATAACTCCAGAACTATAAAGCAAAGAATTTTCTAAGATAATAGGTGAAAAAGAACACCTGGAGGAGCAGAAAATTCAGAGGGACATTCACAGAAGCAAGCATGAGCTCAGTGAAACTTATCTCAATAGGTTTCTTCTATAGTCCATAGAGGGTATGAAGTTCCTACATGAAGTTATTCAGAGCAGAAGCTTCGGAATTGTTTCTGGAAGGACCTATCTTTCTCCACCAACTGTACAAGAAACCTACAGAAATTAGTATCAGTGTTCTAAAATTCACCTCTCAGTACACTCTGTACAATAAGCCCACTCCTGAATGGAAAGGAGGCAGCTATTCCCTTCCACATCCAAAAGGCCAATTTCAGAAAAGCATTTGGGGATTTTACAACTTGTAGCTGAAAATTGGAAAACCTTCTGAGGGCAAAAAATTTTCTTGCATTTTGCTGGACCCTGGTGTCATAAAGGGTTTATATTCCTGACCTAGAATTCAATAAGCATATGTTTTTCCAGTACTGATTGTAAAGTGAGTCCATGAGTCTTTTAAGATTTCAGTCATTACACTGCCTAGAAATACAGTATGACATGTAAACTTAAGGAACACTTAATTATTTTAAAATTTTAAAACTTATCATGTACGTGCCTATGTTTCAGTTGTATTAATTGGACTTAATCACAGAAACATGTCTTTCTACTGAATTTTCTCTGTTCATGCCAGGTCACTGGAAGAGGCTGATAATAATGTACTTGTTTTCTTTGATGTGTTTGAAGGCAGGAGATATCTCCACAGCTTGATGGGTGCCATTAGCCACCTGATAACTAATGTTATATCTTGCTTAAAAACTGTTATTTGGAACCAGTTACAAAGTCATTGAATTATTTTAGCACAACATAGTTTTTACTATGTACATTTCTAAGTTGATGATCTCCGTGAAAGACAAGCTGTTCTCAGTGTTTATATTGTGTATTCCTAGTACTGTTTTCTTAGTACTGTATGAAAAATGAAGAAACAGAAATGGAAAGATTATTTGCCTTTCCTTGTGTCATACATGATCATGACTAATTTGATAGTAGAACTGGAATCAAAGGAGCATAATTAAAGGTCCCATATCTAATCCTTTCCCACATTCAGCTTTACCTTGATCTCTGAAATGCTTTCATTCTCTCCTTAGGGCATGAATACCTGGTATTATAAAATTTACATGTCTATGTTTGTAGGTGAGGCAAAATAAGGCAAAAATTCACAACAACAAAATTCCATAGTAAAGATAGATCCTTTTATATTTCTAGCCCTGCTGATCTATGGGAAAATAAAACTCATTGCAGCTATGTATAAATGGTCATAGAAATATATCTTGGCTCAAAACACAGGCATACAGGGTATCTTTGCCTTAATAAAGCTAACTGTCTCTAATATTTGGAACCAGTAACAATAAATCTTTTACTGTAAGCATGACCTTTTGGACTATATAACATTAAAATACAAAACAAACAAAACCCTCACATTTCTCTCTGAGCTAATGATAAAACAAAAGAACAGGGTGGTGCCATGTTGGCAGCACTGCCAGATTGCACCAATCTCTGTCATTTTTGGCAAATAATGAATCAACTCGGCCCCTCTAAAGACCTCATATGAGGTTAGAGATATGCTATTAGTGTAGAGCTAAAAAATACTGCAGTAGTGTTTACAGAAAGCACTTGCTCAGATTATTCTATTTGAAGTCAATTAGAAGAATCCTCTGATCTTACTGGCATGTGTTCTCACAGCAAACACTACACAGTTATTATCACTAACCCTGAAGAATACAGCTATCCTGGGAGAATGTAAAGGCCAGTCTGAAGACCTATTCACTATTTATGTTGATGCTCATGGCTTATAGGCCTGTATTGCAAAATCAGATCAAAATTATTACCTCTAACTATTATGCAGACAAGCAAATATTGCCAAGTACCTGCCAGTTTTCACAGTACAAGTCGTGTATCTGCTGGGTATTGTGGTTCCACTCAGTGTTATTCATTTCTAGTACGCTTTCTGTAACAGTACCAGTGTCCAACACACCACCACTTTGAAGAAAGCAGCAACTCAAACACAGAAAGAGCATGTGGGTCAGTATGATATTTTCTTATTCATTTTTAACTTACTTTTTTTATTTTTTGTTTTCATTGCTCCCATGCACTCAATTACAAATGCTTTCCTGTCCACTTTGGTGATACTGAAAAGCACTTACCTGTAAAGCTTTCACTTATACCAATTGTCCACACCAAAACCAGGTTACATGCACATATCTGCATCTCTCTGTCTCGCTCATATAAAATAGTAAAATATAATACACAAACTCACCACATCAGCCTGATAGACATAAAAAGATAATCTTAAATTCTCCCAGACTAGGTTGCAAGCACTAAAATATATGTGCAAGGGAAATCTGAAAGTATTCTGAAGTAGACATGATGTTCCCTGTTGTTACCTGAGTTTTCTTAGTCATGCTGCTCCTTTTCAAAGTGTTTTTCTTCAAATGCTAAAGTCCACCTTGCCCACCCAAGGGAATGTCCCTAGCTACAAGGCTTCAACAGGAGATGGCACGTCTGCTGTCACCTGTTACTTCTGAAAACATCATGTAAGGTTAGAACAGATTTATATTCATTTTCTTGTGTGCACTGATGTTGATCAAAGCATATAATTTTCCATCTTAGATATCCTTATTACCTTAAATTGCAAAAGGAAAAATACTGTTAAGAAACTTTTAATATGATAAGATTAATACCGCTGTAAGTGCTGTGATGCAAAAATAAGAAATAAAAGGGGTTTTTTTAATTAAGAAAATGAAATAAAGAAGTAAATACTCATCAGGAAGAGAGAAAGAATTTAACCTTAAGACTCTACTAAGGGCATTTAAGAGGCCACTGACAGACTTTAGCACCCTTACAATTTACATTCACAGTATGTTCACTATGTTGCTTTACTCTTCATATCATCAGCTTTACTGAGTACAGCCCTTTGTCTCTGCAGTTTTTCTTACTGTTCCTGGACTCAGGAGAGACTGCGCAGAGCACAGCTACATCCTCATGTGTTGGAGTCCCTGCTTTCAAGGTATTTTTCAAAATATAAGGGGCAGGATCATAAGGAGAGGAAAGAAGGATTTTCGGGTTATTTAAGGTAGATGTTGGACTCTTACAGCTGCCAGATTTCATCATATGCATTCTGACTTTGTAACCACATGAAAAACACAGGTTGATTTAGGTCTTAATTTAATATTTCCTTTTCTAAGCCTAAGATTTATACTCATGCTGTTTTCTTTCTCTTACTCTCTAAGAACTTGTTATTATGCTTCTGATACAGAAAAGCTCTTTCCTAAGCTACTGTGTTCTGAGATCTCTAATAGGGCACCATCATGTACAGTTCTTTCCCACAAACCATCAGACATCTCTGAGGAATAACACTGAGATGTTAGCCTGGAGTTTGGATCTAAACACAGAAGCAATTAAGTTAGTAATAAATCCTGTTAGGTATAATATAATACAATTTTGCAGAGTCAATACTTTTTCACTGATTTTCACAAGCCAACAAACGTGTAAAATTCAGTCTGTCTTAGCTACACATGCACAAACGTGAACATATCTTGCATAGCATTTACTATTTCACATAAAGCATTTATAAAATAGAAATTTATACATTATATGGTCAAAGTCTCAACACCCAGTGTGATTACTGGTAGACAAATTACTTGCTTTATTGATTCCCCCTTGAATATATTGAACTGACCTTTTTTTAATTCCAAAAAATGTTTTGCATCTGCTTTCTAAAATGATCTCTCAGCCCTGGTTTCCAATATCACTCATGATTTCTTGGAATTTAGGCCAGTATTATCATTCACATTATGATGCTATGATGGATATTTTGAAACTGATTTAACATTTTCTTATTTAGCAAATACAAATCATAATTTTGAAAGCCTTGCTGTCAACAAGGGAAATCTTTTCAATTGTAGACTGTGTGTTCTACTTGTTAAAGTATCATGTTCAGACAGACGTCTGTTCACCTGGCTCTGGAGAGATGAATGAGCAATGAGACTATAAAGACTTATTTAGCTGGAACATTAATTCACCAGGAAAACAAACTTTATCTTGCAGTGGAGTATTTTAACTGTTGACTAAAAATTTAAAACACTCATGTTTTTTAAGATTAATGATGGGTTTGCTTTCCTTAGTACTTATGTTTCTGATTGTTGTTAAACTTATGATATAATTAACTGAAAATAGTAATGAATAAAAAGCAAATATTTACTTTATACTTCTATTCATCATCATAAAAGAAGTAGAGGTGTGGGTACAACATACCAAGCATACCTTCAGAACTTTATAGCAACATAACTAGATAAAACTTATCCTCCTATCCAGAGCATATCACTTTTTTGATAAATAAGAATATGATAAAATTTTAAAAAATTTGTAAAGTAATCTGTTCAATGCTCCTGGTCAGACTATGTATTACAAATAAACTGTATTTGCCAAATCAGAATTATCCACTTTTACCCTCAGCTACCATCTCTTCTTTTCTTGCTGAAAAGAGGAATATGTCCTTCTCTTTCAAGTGTACAAAAAAATGTTTTGTCATCTATTACTCCTTTTGCAGACATTTTATATACTTAGGAATACAAATGAGGTTTGGGTTTTTTTAAAATAATTATGAATAAAAATATGAGTTAAATGATTTTTAAATTAAATCCTAACTGAATAAAACAAATTTAGGCAGAACAGTGGTGTCTTCCAGAGTCTGAAAGTAGACTAAAATGAAAGTTCTGCAGAACTGTGGTCACAGTATTAATTCTGGAGCTTAGTTGTGGTGATTTAAATGCCTCTACTGCTACTTATTTCACTAATTGTTCTAGTAGGAAAAAAAAAAAAAAAAGGGAAAAAAGGAATTAATACGCTTATGTTACAGTTCCTAACTGTTTGTAATGCTTTCTTTGATGACAGAAGCAAAAAAGCATGTTTTCTGATGGCTAATTTCAAAGCTTTTTTCAAGTCATAATGGGATAGCTAGCACAGAGTTCTGCAGCTGCACGGATGCTCCCAGGTCTTCAGAAAGCCTATGCATTCAGCTATGAAGCTAGAAAAGGTGAGACAGACCCTTGTGCTGGTTTTGACAGGCTTTCCCTTTCACTCATTACACTAGGATTTATATCAGCCAGGATGTGCATGTCTACCTGGGGACAGCCTACAGTCTGGCATGCTGTAGACTGAACATACTATCAGAAAGTATGTTCTCCTTTTCATTGGACACCACATTAAATAACTCACAAGATCCTGCTCTTGTGCTTTGAGCTTTTCAGCTGGCACTTTCCTTTTCTCTTTTTATCCAATGCATTAAAACCAAACAACTTTGTCACAGAAGCAAAGTCAGTGTTTCAACTGTGGAACACACAGGGTCCCTCACACCCACCGAGGTGCCTGCCCACTCCATATTTACACTGATTTATATCCAGCAAGATATTTAACCAACTTAACTAGTTGGTTCCTCTGCTGAGACTGTTTGCCTGAACTGCATGGAAAAAACACTTCAGGGAAGACAGAAGTAAACCACAGGAGACAGTAAGAAAAATATTACAAATAGATAAAAGATTTAGATATGTGTTATAGAGAATATAAAAAAGAGTAGTTAAAGCCAAATTCAAAAGTAACTCATAGAATGGCATCCTTTCTAATGTCTTAAATATTTTTAGT
The DNA here is from genome assembly GCF_000700745.2 of Antrostomus carolinensis. Classification (NCBI taxonomy): domain Eukaryota; kingdom Metazoa; phylum Chordata; class Aves; order Caprimulgiformes; family Caprimulgidae; genus Antrostomus; species Antrostomus carolinensis. Next base: position 28,227 of record NW_010317128.1, on the reverse strand, counting down.
CTCCTTTAAATTGGTGTGGATTCCATTGAGGAGCGGAATTTTTTTTTTTAGTTTAACTCCTCTGTTGTTATATAAATAAATGAAAAAACTACAAAAGTAGCTGGAGTTTGTTCTTTATTTGATGTGATTCCTCCAAATTGCAATCATGTTCCTTAGGGCAGTATTTAGTATTCATCTTAGAATCATACCATCATAGAACAGTATGGGTAAGGGATCTTAAAGATCATCTAGTTCCAACCCCCCTGCCATGAGCAGGGACACTTTCACTTTTATCCTTTCACTTCAGCTGTTTCAGGATAAAAAACCAAGAATTTATTTGGCAGTCCTACCTGAAAAACTCAATGTTGGGACTATTCATGGGACAAATTTTCCAGAGTAAGCTGTGACAAAGATTCTAAGGCTGCTGCTGCTGGCAATCTCCCTTTGGTTTAGCAGAACAGTGTATAGTATGTAGGAAATCAGGTCCTATTCATACCTTTGCCAAAGGGGATTTCAATTCATCCTATATGAATGGTGTGAGATTGATGTTTTGGCTTGGCGAAGCCACTTCACTTCAGTGACATTTGCAAACCAGGGTATTGCATACACACAAGGATAATAATAACATAATATTACCTTATATATGTTCTTCTACTTGATAGTTCAAAAAGTGATTTTCAAAGTTCTTACTTTTATTACTACTGGACTAAGGACTACAGTTATGCCTAGGACACTTTTCTAGTCTGTATCAAAATCAGAAGTAACATCGTGCTTTCCTGTCCTCACTTGGTAGAAAGAAGCTAGACACACAGCCCTATAAGAAACAGACCTCTCTGGACTGTGTGATGTGCCCCCCAGAATCACCTTGATTGCTTAGGAACGAGGACCACTCTGTCAGCAGGCTGTAGGCAGGCAGCCCTTTATGTTCTGAGGACATCTCTCCCTTTCAGTTTGTGCAAGGCCACTGTGGTGCTCCATTGGTGATTTTGCTGTACCCTGCACTTTTTAGACTTGTGGCTTCTGAAGAAAGAAGCCAGGGAAAGAAAAATTTGCAATAGTACACAGAGAGGGCTGGAGAAGTTGCTTGTTTCCCATGTTATTTATCCCACTTATTGCCTAGCCTTGTCTGTAAACAGATGATTACCATCTGAGAGTCTACATGTCTAAACAGATAAAATCCTACAGGATGAGATCTTATTCTATATAAAAATTCTGTTTATAAAGTGTTAAGAAGTTATGAATAACTTATTTCAAAGCTACACTGTAGAGAGTTCAAGACATGGGGTAACTAGTAATCAAAAGTTTTTAACAAGTAGTGAAGACTGGAAATCCTGTTTTGTGTTAGACTTCTGAATTTCAACCTTTGTATTCAAAATCTCTACTTTGAGTCTTTGCAACTATTTAATTTTACTAGTGTTTAACATTTTCTTTTGACTGTGAAAATTTTAAAGTATACTATTACTGTTTTACAATCTGTTTTCTTAATAGAAACCTATAGTTTCCTTTAAAGTAAAAACTAAATCTTTTGTTTAAATAAGGTTGAAATTGAAATAATTTTATAGCCTGTGATTACCCACATTTAATTCTCAACTGAGCTACACAAAAAATAATTCCTTCTTAAACTTCAGTTTATATCGCTAAAATTTTGCCATTGCAAACACATGCAGGAATCCTATTGTAGACAACGACTGAGATTTTCAAAGTCAGCTGACAGATGTAGCTCTAAAAATTTCATTAAATTCAATTGAAGTCATGTAGAAAAGTAGTTCTAGACAGCTTTAAGCGTTTCAAGCAATGTTTGTATTTTTAAAAGCCAGAATTTAACTAAAGCATGGGCAGGTGATCCTGAATACCAGATGGGACTGATAAGGCAAAGAGACAGAGCTGTCAAGGATGACAGACAGTAGGAACCCTACTTCAGATCCTATTTTAATATAGATCTGCAATGACCTGATTCTTCAGATTTTCTTCAATTATCTGAAGAAGAACTTAAAGAAACCTTTCTAATCTCTCTTGATAGTCAGAATATGAACAAAACAAAAATTCTCCTCCTCAATGTCCAATAAATACATTAAAAATGACCTTTTAAGATCAAATGGTAAAAGTGAAAAAATATAAGAAGCTCTTGAGAAAAATTATATAATCAAAACATCATAGAGTTTTCCTCCTAGAAAAATTGAGCCAACAATCTTCTCTGACCTTGTTAATTTGTTTTTCTCTAGAGTTATGCCAAATTATCTGACAGTCTTTTATACAGTTAGAGATCCTGAATAGCTGTTAGTTCACAGATGCTGCAGATGTGGCTATATATCTACAAACACAGCTCTCATCAAGCTGCATCACACCACCCCGGATCCTCAGTCTCTAGCAGTGTATGAAAAGCACATAAAATTGGTAAATCTGCTTTCCACAGCATAATAGACAATCTTTTAGTATGTCTGCACTCATGCCTTTAATTTTATGCTAAGTAAATTTTAGAAAGTCATAACATGCAATAGGGTTAAGTGGTTTTTACTGTCTAAGTAGTGGCCAAAAGAGGTAAAATTTTGTTCATTATTAGAAAGGCAGAGCTGCAGCATTACTGGTTGTTCATAAATCCCATTAGGGTTCTAAGTAGAATCCTGCTCTGACAAATATATATCCCAGGTGTGATGGTCTGCATGTTACTCCCTTGCAAGTATCTGCAGGTACATTACTGAGTCAATACACTGAAAAACAGGAAAAGGTTTCTAAATGGTTCCTCCCTACGCAAAAGTCTAATACATTTTAAAGAGCCACGTGAAACAGCAACCCATAAACAAAAGCTCTCTTCAAAGGCTGGTGTTTGCATAGAAGGTCATTGCATTTTAATAGAATTCTAACAGCTCTGACGTACATGCAGTCAGTGAAAGAAGTTCCCATAAGAGATTATCGCAGGAAAAAACTCGTGTGTATATGCAATTGATTGTTATCAATAGACAGCATGTACTCTAATTCATTCTGACTTGTTGGATTTGATTCACTGCTTTTGCATATGCTTGCTTTAAACTGGATAATCAAATATAGCTGTGTGTGAGCTGAACTTTCTGCTTCTATAAAAATATGTATTGACCATTCAGTGGCACTTCTCCAAAGGGAAGTACACGGCCTTTCTCACCAACCTGACCCTTCCACCTAAGTTTCCCTTTCCCAGAATAACAGACAGGATTTTCTTTGGAAGGCTCAGCACGTAATGCACCCTTTCCTAGTCAGGCTAGAGAAAAAAAGGCGTGGGCATTGCCAGAGCAATGGCGGCCACCCTCACACCTACAAAAAAACAGCTGAGGGAGTGCTAGTGACCAGGAGCACTATGACCAGAGCAGCAAACAGAGCATGGGGTGTCAGCCAGAATGTGGTGAGACAGTTTGTACTGCAGTTTACACAGAAGGGCATGCAGGGAGCTCATAGTCACCCTACCAGTTCAAGAGGTGAGTTCCATTGGTGATCATCACCCTCTCAGAGGCTTAGCTATGTTACCTGCCTAGCTGAAAGCTCTGTCCTCTGTGCTCACCAGAATGGTTGTGGCAAATGACAGAGCTCCCACAAAAACATGCAGCCATCCAGGTCTCACGCTGCAGGGAGTGCCAGAGCCTTTCAATGGTAACGGATGGCAGTAGTGAGAACGGCTGTATGAGGCATGACCAGGTGGACAATCTGTTCAGCCTGGTGGCAGAGTTGCAAGAGGAGCACAGAGGCTGAGAAAGAGACAGACTGGTGGAGCCATGGTCTGCCCTCCCAGAGACAGAAAGAGGAACAGCCACCTGAAAAAAAACCAAAAACAAACAAACAAACAAAACCCAAGTTCAAGGGGATCCTATATCTTCCCCTGGCCATCTTGAAGGCAGTAGCTTAAAGGAAAGGGATGCATAAAGGCAAATCCATGCTTGGGGTGACAGGCAAACCCCCAGGCCTTGCCCACCTTGCCCTCCCAGATGCTTCTGCACAGCAGGTATGAGGCTCTGGACGTGGAAGACCAGTCAATGGATGATGGGGATTACAGTCCGCCTACACCAGAGGTATTGCCAAGGTCAGAAAGGCCTACCCCTTGTATCACAACTACCTCCATGAGGAAGAAAAGACAGGTTATAGTTGTAGGTGACTCCCTTCTGAGGGGAACAGTGGGTCCAATATGCTGAGCAGACCCTCCAGTCGGGGAAGTCTGCTGCCCTCCTGGGGTCTGGGTTAAGGACATCACCAGGAAAATTCCTGGTCTGATATGGCCCTTGGACAATTATCCCTTACAGTTCTTCTGTGTGGGAGAAGATGAATGCCCAGGGAAGTTGTGGAGTGTCCTTCTCTGGAGACATTCAAGACCCTCCTGGATGCCTTTCTATGTGATCTCATTTAGGTTCCTGCTCTGGCAGGGGGATTGGACTAGATGATCTTTCGAGGTCCCTTCCAATCCCTAACATTCTGTGATTCTGTGATTCTGTGAATGCATAATCCAAGAGTGATCAAAAGAGGCTTCAGAGCCTTGGGATGGTTTTTATGATAATCTGGAGCACAGACTATTTTTTTCCTCTCTCCTACCAGTTGTGGGAAATGAGATTGGAAGAAACAGTCTATTAATACTCTGTGGCTGATATCAACACCACAATTCTGGGTGGGTTTTTTGATAACAGCATGGTCTACATGGCACCAGGCTTGCTTCTTACTCCAGCTACAGGAGGCATTGTGCTCACAGGCTCTTATCCTGCTGGGGGACTTCAACCACCCCAACATCTACAGGAAAAGTAGCACGGTGAGCTCTAAGCAATCCTGGAGTGCATTGAGGATAACTTCTTAAGCTAGGTAATAGAGAGCTCTACCAGAGGGGATGCAGTACTGAACCTGGTGGTTGCCAACACAGGTGAGCAATTGACGATGTCAGGATTGGGGGCAGTCTGGGCTGCAGTGATCATGCACTGGTGGAGTTCACAGTCCTGAGGGATAAGGGTTAGGCAAAGAGTAAAGTCAGGACCCTGAATTTTAGGAAAGCAAAATTCTATCTCTTCCAGGAGTTAGTCAATAAGACCCCCTGGGAAACTGCCCTTGGGGACAAGAACAGAAAAAGAACAGAGCTAGTAGATCTTTAAGGATAGTTTCCATAAAGCACAAGAGCTCTTGATCCTCAGGTGTATGAAATCAGGCAAGGAAGGCAGGAGACCAGCATGGCTGAGTCAAGATGTGCTGGTCGAACTAAAGGACAAGAAGGAAATGCACAGAGAGTGGAAACAAGATCCTGGGAAGAGTACAGGGATGCTGCCTGGTTGTATAGGGATGGAGTCAGGAAGGCCAGGGCATGGCTAGAGCAGAACTTGGCGAAGAACAGTGAGAAGGGCTTCTACAGGTATGTCAGCCAGAAAAGGAAAGTCAAAGAAAGCATACCCTCCTGATGAACAAGACTGGAAAACTAGTAATAAGAGATGAAGAGAATGCTGAGGTACTCAACAACCTTTTTGCCTCAGTCTTCACTGACAACCTCTCTTCCCACACCTCTTGAGTGGATGGACTGCAAGGCAGGGACTGGGGGAGTGAAGTCTCTCCCACTGTAGAAGATCAGGTTCATGACCATCTAAGGAACTTGGAACATACATTAATGTACGGGACTTGATGAGATCCATCCCAGAGTCCTGAGGGAATTGTCTGATGTAGTTACCGAGCCACTCTCCTTGATACTTGAAAAGTCATGGCAGTCAGATGAAGTCCCTGGTGACTGGAAAAAGGGAAACATTGCACCCATTTTTAAAAAAGGGCAGAAAGGAGGATCCTTGGAACTACTGACCTGTTAGCCTTACCACTGTGCCTGGGAAGATCATGGAATGGATCCTCCTAGAAGCTATTAAGGCACATGGAGGACAGGGAGGTGAGCCAGTATGGCTTCTTAAAGGGCAAGTCCTGCCTGACCAATCTAATGGCCTTCTATGATGGAATGACTAAATCAGCGGAGAAGGGAAGAGCTACGGATGTCATCTATCTGGACTTCTGTAAGGCCTTTGACATGGTCCCCCACAACATCCTTTTTCTCTGAACTGGAGAGATGGTTTTGATGGGTGGACTGTTTGGTGGATAAGGAATTGGTTGGATGGTCGCATTCAGAGGGTAGTGGTCAATGGCTCAGTGTCCAGATGGAAATTTATTACAAGTGGTGTCCCTCAGGGGTCCATATTTGGATCAGTATGGCCTTTGACATGGTCCCCCACAACATCCTTTTTCTCTGAACTGGAGAGATGGTTTTGATGGGTGGACTGTTTGGTGGATAAGGAATTGGTTGGATGGTCGCATTCAGAGGGTAGTGGTCAATGGCTCAGTGTCCAGATGGAAATTTATTACAAGTGGTGTCCCTCAGGGGTCCATATTTGGATCAGTATTGTTTAATATCTTCATCAATGACATAGACAGTGGAATCAAGTGTACCCTCAGCAAGTTTGCCGATGACACTAAGCTGAGTGGTGCGATTGACATGCCTGAGGAAGAGGATGCCATCCAGAGGGACCTGGACAAACTTGAGAAGAGGCCCCATATGACCCTCATGAGGTTCAACAAGGCCAAGTGCAAGGTCCTGCATCTGGGTCAGAGAAACCTTCAGTATCAATAGAGGCTGGGGGATGAAGGGAACTGAGAGCAGCCCTGCAAAGAATGACTTGGGGATACTGATGGATGAAAAGCTGGACATGAACCAGCAACGTGCTCTCACAGCCCAGAAGGCAAACCATATCCTGGACTGTATCAAAGTGTGGCCAGCAGGTCAAGGAAAGTGATTGTGCCCCTCTACTCTGCTCTGATGAAACCCCACCTGGAGTAACGTGTCCACCTCTGGAGACATCAGTACAGGAAAGACATGGACCTGCTGAAGTGGGTACAGAGGAAGGCCACAAAGATGATCAGAGGGATTGAAACACCTCTCCTATGAGGATGGGCTGAGAGAGACAAGGTTGCTCAGCCTGGAGAAGAGAAGGCTCCGGGGACACCTTGGTGCAGCATTTCAGTACTTAAATGGGGCTTATAAGAAAGATGGGGACAAACATTTTAGCAGGACCTGTTGTGATAATACAAGAAGTAACAGTTTCAAACTAAAAGATGGTAGATTCAGACTAGATATAAGGAAGAAATCTTTTATGTTGAAGGTGGTGAGACACTGGAACAGGTTGCCCAGAGAGGTGGTAGAGGTACCATCCCTGGAAATATTCCAGGTCAGGTTGGATGGGGCTCTGAGCAACCTGATCTAGTTCAACATGTCCCTGTTCATTGATTCTATCAGCATTCTATGATTCTATAACTTGTGGATTGCAAAACTAGTCCCTGGGAGGATACTCATCATCTTACTCGCAACAGTGAAACAAACTTCTTTTGGAATCCCAATGCAGGAAAAGTAGTTGTGGAGTGCAAGGCCTGATCTCTACAAATACTGTGAATGATGAAAAATATGTCCTCTTGAAGAAGTTTAAGCTTTTTATCTTCTGAAGCTTTTTCAAGAGACTTTGAGGAAACACCTTGCCTGAGTTCTCTGTGGAGTTCTGGCTGGAGTAGCAAACCCTGAGCACAGTCTCTGTAAAGGCAGACTTAGTCATTAGGATGGAGTCAGCAGCAAAACCCTCTGAGCTGGTTCTACAAACATGTTACAGGATATGTATAGCAGTGACTAAACCTGCTGCATGGGGGGCAGAGACTTCCTACCTATATCTGTGGGTCAGCTTTATCTTTGCTTTGTCCTGCCAGGGTTTGAAGTGACAAACCACCAGATGCAGGACAAGTGTCACTCAGGGAGCCTTTGATGTGAGTGTCACAAGGCAGAGTACATGAAACCTAGGAATTAAGCTTCCCAGAGGGGCAGCACTGGCTAGGTAACTGGAAACATGCAGAGGGACTATCACGCTGGCTGTGCTACCAATTCACACTCACTTTAGCAAGCCACTTGGTCTCAGTTTCCCTTCTCTGTAAAACAGGAGTACTGGTAAAGACTTCCTTGTACCTTACAGGACTGTCATTAAAACTAATGAATTTCTGGTATCAAAATGCACTGAAGAGTTAACATTATGAAAGTATAATTTAACATATGTTTTTGTGTTATTAGACACATATACGTGGCACTATTACTAAGTATGTACATGCACTTACTAACAAACCAGATCTAGTAAATATGTGCTATTTTACCCTGGACATTACAATATTGTCCAGAAGCCCCATGGAGATAGCAGCTGCATAAATTCCAGCAGAAGATGGTTCTGTGTTACAAAGCTTTATCAACTTTATCTGTTGAAGCTGGGAACAACATAGGAAATGTAGGATTACATTATTTTCTGTCACTACATATTCACTGAAATAAGAATAGTTAAAATGTCATTCCTGAAATAAATGTATATGTTACAAATAAATGCTTTTTTATTGCCCTTTATTCTTTCTTTATTATTCTTGTTTATCTGTTCCAAGAAGCCTTAAGCCTTTTGCTGTTGGTATTGGTTTATGGTTTTTTTAACTTGTTTGATTAATTAAAGAGGGTATTAGAATTTTTTTTTTCCCTGACAGACAGTCCTCATTATGGAAGTAAACAGGTGGACTAGGAATAATTAATACCTTGTATTTATAAAGCACATTTCATCAATAGTTATTCTGACTCTTTTCAGACAAATTCTCTGTGGTATCCATTTTACAGAGGGAGTAACTGAAATATTTCTGAAGAATAAACATAGGATGAGAAGTGAATGCTGTATAGCTTAAATGTCCTGCAGAAGTGTAAGCAGATGAAGCAAAAAACCAGTCAAGAAGCCACACTACAGGTATTGTTCACCATTTAATTGACTAGTAGCTGAAATCTGAGACTTTGAAAAGTTATTTCTTTTACCATGATCAAGAATATTAAGAAGTTTTTTTCTTGACCTTTTTTTGAGAGAACATTTATGTCTCATGTATCTGATTAGTAGTGGGACTAATTTGCATTTGTTCTACAAAGCCTTGGGCTTCTCTGTCCTGGCTGAAGCAACAGCTGTCCTGTGTGTGTTCATCTGCCATCTCCCTGACGGCTGCCTATGCCATCACTTACACAATAGGAACACCCATTTTTCAGTTTTGTCCACTTCCTTAGACAACATGGTCTTGTCAGGTAGCAGTGAGTTTTCACTCCTGCATATACAGCTGTTTTTACTACTCAAGGTAGCTGAATGCTTGCTCTACCTATTAGTTTAATGAGACCTGTAATCAGCTTCAATTCCAATAAGTCATTAAAACCTCTCCCATAGCAATACGAAACCAAAATTGGACAGGTTTGATATGCCTGTTACAGCATGCATTGGAGATACTTTCTACAGGTTTTAAAATGTTTTTATTATAATTCACGTTTATAACTACAGTGAGCCACCCTCCTTGCTACAACAGCAACAAAAATTAGTTCCTCTTGTCTTTTTTCTGTATGATCATACCTTGAAGTGTACATCATTCTCCTAAACTCTGAATTCCATTTCACAGACATATCAACCAAATAAAAGCACTGATGTGAGTGGTTCTCAATTTTTTATTCCTTACAAGAGAAAGATGCTAACGATTAATAAGTACATAGGAACTACGTCTGGCTTAGCAAGTCCCCACTTAGTAACTGGTGGAATAAAAGGAGTCATAGGTGTCATAAACATCTGTTCTTGTAATTGCCTGCTGAAATATGCTTTTGACCTTCTTCAGGACAAAACACTGGGCTGGATGGATCCTGGATGGCCTTTCTCTTGTTCTTAAAAACAGGAAATGATTGTTACTTCCATATGTGAAGTTCAGCTGCTGAATGTACCTTGCTACAGCCTGTAACACCAGGGAGCTGTTGTTTCTAGAGAAGAGAGTTGCTATGTGCACGACACACACTTTCATGCCTTTTTGGGAATGCAGATGAGGCTATTAGCATGATATTTGCTTATGCCTGAGGCAAAAGAGGAGGAACATGATAGATATGAAAGAGCAGGATGTGGAGGAGGAGAAGATATGTAATCCATAAAGTGATCTGTTCAGTAAGCTAGGCAATAACTGTTTCTTTACACTGGAAAGTAGCATTTAGCTTTAGTGTATTTTCATTAATTTCAGCATGTCTAAGCCTTCGTCCCTGAACTGTTGCTGTAACATGGAGGGCTGTTCAGACAGAGTCTGTAAACAAGGGTGAGTATTAGCCAGCGCTTTGAATTTGGCAATGGGCAGAGAAACAGTACTGCATGCTCAAAGCCCAGCCCTCTGCCCTCTTTTTTCTGTATGTTGCACATTTGTACTTTACTGCTATGATTATACAATATCTGTATACATCTATTATCTAAAAATGAATAGGATCTATAAATAAAGGATAAGAATTGTCTCCCAGTGGATTTTCATCCTGATTTTATATCTTTACCTTTGCATGATCTGGAATTGGAGCTAACTGAGAGAACTGGACCTTGCCAGAAAAATGAGCTGATTTTCAGCAACTGAACATCTGGCTGTTTTCTCTTAAGGGGGAAAAAAGAAAAAAAAAAAAAAAAAGACGACAAGAAAATATTAATATGACACAGGTGGTTTAAAAATATGGATAACAGAAGACAATACTGTACAAAATTTTTATCATGTTATTGGTATGTGGGGTGCAGAACAGGAATGCAGGTGTTCAGTCCAGTTACATTTCGACAATTACCAATATGACAAAATCTAACATTAATATTGTTCCTTATTTCAGACGCTTTAGTGAAAAGGCCAAGGAGAGAAAGTACATGAAGACAGAGCTCCACCTCTCACTCCCAAAAATATCCTCTCTCTGTCACACCTGAACGGATCTGCTGGGAATGTACAGAAACCTTCAGCTTCCCTAGGAGATCAATTTCCATTGTTTTAACCCAAAACTCCTTTCCCAAGCTCTACATTTATTTTAAGACATGGACAAAGAATTCTGCCTGAAAGTATAAAGAGAATTATACGTCAAGATATAAACTTACCTTGACACTCTCCCTTTAGGACTATTGTGTAGTAGTAATTGAAGAGTCCTTTTCAAAATTTGCCCTGTTTTTTTTTTTTTTTTTACAACAGGTCAGCTTGTAAATGAAATGTAGTAACTCATTGCATTTTTCTGCAGATTTACAATTGTAATTATTTTATTGTGCTTTGGGTTCTTTAGAACCCATAACATATAGTATATGGGGCATTCATGGGAATCTGATGGAGAGATAAATTGGGTAGCATTCACATAAGTTTTGCTGTATACATTGGAAAGATCATAGAATTCAAGGCAATCATATAGCTAATATTCACCTATGGAACATAAAATTGTATGGTCCTCATACACAAAAGCAAGCTATTCAATTGATAAAAATTATGGATTTTGAAGAACTGTAAGTTCGTATGGGCTGGGAAGTCCTTAGAGAGGTTTGAATCTGCAGATTCTAGCACAATGTTTTATAATTTTGACTAAGGCTTATAGACATTTTCACAGTATTATTATAATCAGTGAATATAATAAAAAACATCATCAGTAGAGTACCCATATCACCTGTAATATTCTTTGCTTCCCTCCCTAAGGCTCTTTAGTGGAATGTTTCTAATTGGGGGTGAAAAAAAAAAGTCTAATTTGTTAATGCCCGAAAAAAATTTAATTGGTTAATGCCCGAATTAGATAAAAAGCAAACATTGTGTTTGATGTTTTACAAATAATTTTACAAATAATTGTTTTACAGTTTGTTGTTTTACAATTCTAACTCTTCCCTCAAGCTTCCAGACAGCACTTCAGAGAAAAATCTGAGCCCTGAGTTTTGTACTTCACCTGTGACAAAAATAAGTGTAGGCTATGTGACTCAAAAAGATGTACTTTTTAAAAGATGCAGATGCTGGTTGCACTGTTTAAAATATCTTATTGGCAAGACTATACCAGTTAAACCATACAGAGGGGAAATGGCCCAAAAATACTAATCAGCAAATGCAGAAAACTTACTTAAGTTGGGTGTAGATGGCTTGGGTTTGCATGATGCTGACAAGCTATTTTTATAATTGTAGTCTAAGCCTAGGTCAAAAGTTAGAAAAAAATATAAGCACATGTAAACTTCAAAGATCTTTTATGTTTGAGTTAAGCCCAAACTGTGTTAATATTTTCATGTCTGAGTTCAGAAGCTATCAATTTTATGGCACTTTAAAAATTTTTGCATAAGTTTGTGTCTGAAAATAGCAAAAGAAACAAAAGTATAAACAAAAGTCCAGAGTTTAGCTCCAGGCTTTTGAGGAGGTCTAAGGGCAATCTTAAGATATTTTTTCTGTTCTGTTTCCAATAGCAGAGAAAATATAACCATATAACTGGTTTAAAATTTGGTTAACCATTGTTAATAGATAACAAGGGTCTGTTTCCCAATTTCAGCAGAAGAATGCTGATTATATGCAGTGAAGATCTACCTCTTGTTTTAAAACTTCACTTAGAAGCACATTGGCGGTTAACAAGGAAGCATTTTCTCGGTTTATAACAGTGTGACATTGAAGGTAATATATCTATTCATAGTTAATTAATTTTGTTTGATTCTGCTGACTTATGTCTGTTAAGAACTGGTACCAGGTTATTGAATATTGGGTTTGCCTATTTGCTGTGATATCACTTTAAATTTATCTTGGACTGAAAACATACAGGATTGGTTGGTCACAGGGCTAATACGAAAATTTAAATTGTTTGTGGTCCTCTATGACATGGAATTCCCTGAAAAACGAGTAGGCAACTGCTCAAGAGCAGTCCTTTCTTTCAATGTTGAACTGTAGGAGGGAGGTAGCTGGGCAATAGGACGTTTGCTTTGATACTTCAGTAGTATCAGGACTTTACTCTGATAGAACCATATGCTGTTTTTAACAAAGACCATTATGTGTGAAAGAGAAGAACTGAAATGCAAGAAATAATGCTTCTTTATAAGCACTTTGCAAATGCCCTGCTAAAATCCTGGTGAACATTAAGGTAACTGAAATTTGACTGTGGCCCATAATGTATACTAAACTTGCTCTAACTGTTAACTCATGAACATATGCTTCTTCCATATATATGCAACTTAGTCAAGGAGTAAAGTGCAACTGTGAAGAGATTTCTGGACATATAGCAGAAAATGTGATTTACAAAAATGTGAAATAGAAAGTTGCAAAACTTTACTTCATATTCGAGTTAAAAGGTCTCGTGATGCTTACAATTATACAGTATGCATAAATTATATGTTAAGAATTCAGCAACTTATTCAGACTATTTTTTATCTCCTAACAGTACCTTATTACATGAATAGGTGCTGGAGTCGCTAGGACTATTTTAGTCTTCAATGGTTTTATGTTCTGTGATAATAAAACCACCATCATGTTTCACAGTAGTACTTTTGTCATGTGTTCATTTACTATATATATATTGTTGCCAGTACAAAGGTATCAAAGTTTTGTCCTTTTGGAGTACCTTTTTTTAAACTGAGACACTTACAGAGGAAAAAGATAATTAAGATAATAGAATATAACTCTCATTATAGGAATAACCTCTTTAATCCTTCATGGGATCTCACCAAGGGTACACTGTTGATGATAGGGGAGGGAACTCATAGAGACTGCACTTATTTGGGAGAAACACAGCACATTGTCAAAAGACCATCTCTACTGCTCCAGTATCCCTATAAAAAAAGCACAGTTCATTCAAAATGCAAGTATAACAAGCATAAACCTCAGTACAGCCACTTGTCTGAGAATGGAGCAGAAGTGTTTACTTTTTTTCTCTCTACTCTGAGGAGTAATTTATAACAATATTCATTCTGTATAAACAGTCTCTGGCACTGGAGTATGCATATCAGCAATTGTAATACAGTCATTCACTATTGACACTTCAGGCCAATAAAGATTATTTCATTTGCAGTGCTGACATGGTTGTCTGCCAACAAGGCTCTGAGAACTAAGACAGCTGTAACATCATTAAAAAATATTGACTTTTTCTCTTCTTTTTTATCTTTTCCCCTTTGGTGGAACTTAAATGCGTTTAACAATGCCAGTCACCTCTCAAAATATGAAAGCAAAACTGGCAAAATCTATTTTTATGTTTTCCTCCATATATATTCCAAGTAACATAAAGCAGTAAAGAAGATTAAACCATGCAACAGATTTGGGGAAGAAAAAAACAGTTTTAATACGTTGCCCAAATGGTTGTATCATAGATTTC
>NW_010317128.1:0-14077 GCF_000700745.2 Antrostomus carolinensis | reverse complement strand
GGGAAGGGCTGATTATTAATAATTTAGTACCTTTGACAGGATCAATATGACTAATTTGTTATGTCTGCAGAGCTAATTCTTATTCCTTTGTGAACTGAAGACTTGAAAAAATGAAGTAACAATTTAAAAGGAAAAGCTTTGATAGAGATTAAGGGGAATTGATTGATTCTGTATTAAGGTTAAAAATAATTGATAATTTAAGAACAAATTTAAGGACTTCTTTTACAGTTGTAGCATGTGCAACTTGAAGAACTTGCTGCTTCACTTTTTTTACCACTAGAAGTGGTTTCTGAAAATCAGACTTCACAACTGATGCACATTTGAATTATTTAAAAGATATACTCTTGCAGTAGCACTCCTCTGGTCTGATTCTGTGATAGAGACTCTGTAGAAGGAGTCTTAAGCAGTCCCTGCTGTGAAGTTACATAGTTTAATACCGACTAGAGAAATAAGGGGAGTTCTAGTTGAAGGTTAGGAAGTTTGCAAGAAACTGGTCTTCCTCTCCATTTCTTTCCTGAACTATTAAAGTCAATGAGTAAAGTTCCTCCTGGAGTAACAGTGTGTATATGTCCTTTATAGAGGTTTCTGTGCTGGCTCAGACTCAATAGAAAGAGCCTTGAAAGGCAAATGCCACACATAAAGGTTTGCAGGGGCAGAAAGCAGCCACACCCTCTCATTTAGTGAAATGTGAAGGACCAAGTACAAATCTATGGTGTGGAAAAAATACCAGGCACTGTTCATCTGCTCCATCTGCTCCATCTGCTCTACCTACCCCCTAGAGTGCTCTCATATGCTCATCTCACAGTCTTTAGTGTGAACTTTCCCTAAATGACAGACCCTTCAATCAGCAGTCCTCTTTTTCTGGTGGCAGCCATCACAGTTACAGGGCAGGACTGGTTTCCTGGTCTTTCTCATTGATCTGCATTTTAATGATCTTTGTATTAGCATTTCACGCCTTCAGGTCATTCCTTGTGGGCCTGTCTCTGCCATTGTTGTGGATGCATTGTCTGCCATGTAATGAAGGGAAAGTACCTTTCTGAAGCATGGATTAAAAGGAAAGACAGAAATATGATGTCTTATGAAGAAGGAGAACAAAAAAAAAAAAAAAAGGCACATGGGAAAACTGGATCACACTCACAAGGAAATTTCCAAGAGAAATTAATGGTAAAATTTATCTCCTGTGATGTTTACAGCTATTAAATAAAAACCAGAATATTATATTTTGCTATAGCAATTGCAAAAAGCATTATTACCCTAATGTCAGTTTTTACAGTGTGCTGGAGTGTGTTCCGATTTGTACAAAGGGGAATCAGAGCTGAAGAATTCTTGCAGAATGTTTAAATAATACAGTTTAAGTAACTGTATTATACAGTGCAGGGGAATTACAACTTGCAGAAAACAGCTGGAAGAAATGTCAGCATGAACTTGGTACAAAGAAATTTATTACACTGCTGTAATTAAAATACATGTATAAGATTTTAGTCTTCAGTCACCAGCAAAGGTCTGTGAAGCACAAAATATTTCAGTGTTCCATTAACACCTGGACCCTGGAAGGAAAGTTACACTAAGAGCAGTCCCTAGTAACATGTTCAACAAGTTTCTCAAATTTTTTTGACAGGAAGCTGGTTGTTGATTTTTTTTTGGTTGTTCGTTTTGTTTTAATAATTGCCAGATTTGTAGGGAGGAGTGGTCATTTGGATTCTTTTTAAAATCTTTATACACTTTGTTTTCTTGCAAGAACATCACTAGCACAAACATGTATATATACATGTCCTTAAAAACAAGTAAGGCCAGTTGTAGTTCAACATCTGGCTGGTTTGGCTTGTAAAGTGTGAAGAATAGCACTCTGGAGATTAGGACAATTATGTTCTTCTTCATGCAAAGGTAGTAAGTAAATAAGTTTTTAGAAGAACTGGAATAGACACTGCAAAATAAAGCTATTTTCATTGTATATGAAAAAAAAAAAGTTTCTAATTGTAGTTACAGTGTGTTTAATAGATTTCCAAAATAAAATAAAGTCAATGAAAAGAATTCTTTATAATGGTGCACAAAAATCTGATATTACACAAGGATAAGTATGATCCTTGGATTATGAATAAGTAATCTTCATGCACACGTACGCACCTGATTTACTCCTTTTTATACAGGTGTAAGGTGCACAAGCATTCTGCTTTTCATATACACTTTGAAATTCTATAAAATTATGTAAAAAACAACACTGTGAAGACAATAGAGAATCTAGGACCCATATATACAGTGGAGAGCAGTGATTTTGAATTTAGGATAAGGGTAAATGTGGAGTCCTTCTTTGATAGAAGTAATGAAAAGGGTGTTGGTGGAAAGTCCTGCCCAATGTAATCTGCTAATGAATAAATGGTAACTATCAGAAGTACTAATTATAATGGAATTATCTTTTTTTAACATTACTTTATGACTTTTATTTTATAGTCTCAGAATGTTCCTATGACACTCGCTGCTGACTTCAAGTGGTTTTGGGCTCATATTGCATTATTTTAATTAAAAAAAAAATAAAAATTAGAGATTAAATAAAAAGATTGCCGGGAAAACTCACATTCTTTTAGTCAGTTAAAATTCAGAGCTAATTTTACACAAACCACTTATGTTACAGGATTCCTTTTACATTTCAGAAAGTTAATGTAATTTTGAAGTTGCCACATACTTCCACAGTGTTTCTACTTTTCTTCTGCATCTATGGTAAAACACTAACATATAATAACTTCACCTTCAAAAAATTTGCCTGGCATTTTTCTTAAGTCTTGAAGCACTAAGCAACAAATTAGGACTATGACTGTCAGGTCAACTAAAAAGAAGAATTCCATGCTGGGTTCTTCTCCTCAACAGTACAATATTAGCAATAATTTCCTAATTAAAGGGCCTCACCTGACCTAGTACTTCAGGGACTACACCATAGAGATTTTTAAATTTTTAGAAAACTCAATTGCAGCAAATAAATTTACCAGAAGGAATAAATTGATTATTAACAGAAGCTAGCACTATGCCAAACTCCTTGCGTTCCAAATAGAGAAAACTAAAAGGCTGAAATAAACCTTCTGGTGAAAGTATTTCTGGCTACTTCTCAAACAAAATATAATTTTTAAGAGTGGTGACAAAGCTGTAACAAAATCCTGGTCAAGATTTTGCAATGGCTGCTGTTTTTCAGTAGCAAAAAAAACCCCAAACTGCAAGTTTTCTCAAATCCCTAGTCAATCTAGAAAATGTTGACTTTTGTAATGTTCTGGCTTTTGTTTGTTTTCTTCCATTAAATATTATGTCAAAACTTGTGGATTGCAGTCCTTCTAGAAACTCTGTTTTAACTGAGCTAGACTACAGATATAATTAGGAAAACCAAGGTGAGACAGTATTATTTCTATACAGTATATTGAAAATGTTCATAAATAAATTACAAAAACTACTGAGAAATTTGTATGTGCCTCAACACTCATAAAGGTAGCTGTTGTAAATAATTATTTTCACCCTGGAAGATACATTACTCTGTTAGCTGGTTCAGGAGTTTTTACAAAGTTCCTTGCAAGGAATATTACTGGATAAAGAGGAGCTATGATGGCTTGAAAATGAGCCATGAAATGCACATTTTATAAATACAAGTTCAGTATGACTTCATCATATTGTAGTTCTCTTTTGGCACGTCATTCATATCCTTTAAATACCAAGCAGTATCTTACAAATCTGTATATAACTCAAAGACAGTCAAAGTGCTTCCCTCATGCTTGCATCCTTATCATGATGTGATAGAGATGGGTGCAGGTGGCTGGGGAAGATCTGAAAGAAACAGAAGAGACAATGCTGTATCGTCTGGAAACAGAACAACAGGAGCCTTGCAGAGCTGGTGCCGTCTCTTACCTATGAACTATTTCTGGCAGTTGTGCATGGATATGCCTCTTGTGTCTCAGCCACATGAAGATTGTCCTGTGCAGCCCATAGGGCAAGCAAAGCTGCATACTCCTTCTCGAAAGAATCTCCTTGTAACCCCAAAGTAATTTTAAGGTATGCTTCATTTCACCTCTTAGGAAAGGTCAACAATAGAATGTTAGCCAGTTTTGCTTTGTACTATTCTGTGTGAGTAATTATGTTGAGGTACAACGTATTTATATTAGTAGAGAAAAGAAATTACTAATTACAAAAAGATTTAATTGCACTTCTTTTAAATCAATATAAAATATTTAAATTATTTCTATTATCTCTACCTCACAGAATTCCTTCACTTTCAGTCTGTTTTGTCAGCTCTTTCAATTAGTTTAGCAGAGCTAATCAATAGATTGGTTTCCATATATAGCATCAGCAGAGCAGGGCCTTCTAAATTACACTACTAACTGAAGAACAGCCCTTTTCAGCTCATTAGACTCATTATAGAAAATAGTACTTGATTCACGGGCTTTATAAAATTTTTCTCAGATGACACAATTTTCCTCCCTATCAAATTTAGCTTAATAGTAGGTTATTTAGCGATAAGTAACGAAACAATCTCCAGCTTTCCACCAGAGACTGATAGGCTACTTTGTTTCACTTAGTTCTGAGGGTGCTGAGAATGTCTTCACACTTTCTAAGGACCTGGATTGTGCCATTTAAGCATAGTGCTATGCTGAGTGAAACTCCAGCATCAGCCCTGAGGGAGTACAGAAAACATTCTGTGTGCAGCTCTAAAGGGGACACATGTAGCAGTTCTAATCATTGACTCTTTTTGTTGTTTTTAGATTCTGTCTCCTGATAAAGAAGGAAATTACTTTGTCCAGGAACACTGGACAGTCTTTGTCCATTTATTCCTTGTCCTGTACATCTCGGTAAGGAGCAGGAAGATACTGGTCCTACACACTGCATTTATTTTTGTTTTTTCCCCATTGTAGTTTTATTGCCTGAGTAAATTGCAAATCATTTAATGTCCTACAGCTATCCCACAAAGTATGGTATGTACACATCCATGAGGCAAGAACATTTTTCACTATAAAATGATTGTTCCTGATAGAAATCTCCATTTGTAAAAATACCAAGCTCAGGGAAGATACATAATTTCCCAAAGAAGGAAGCCTTTTTCTGTAATAGAAGCTCAGAAAATAGCTCTAGTTCTCCTGAAGGCAGGTCATTTCATCTAACTAACTGTTACTGCAGAGCTGTAGAAAAGCAAGTATTTCTGCGTAACTTGACCTGAGGGAAAACAATTAAGCTACATTACTGAACTGTAGTAATATGTTTTCTTGGCAGCAGACATGTCTCTGTGGTTGCCGCCACATATAATGTACTCTCTTTAAAGACTAGAAGCTGGAAAAACAAACAATTCAGAAGTGTACAGTACCGAGTCCCACACATTGAATACATGTTAGAAAACTGTATTTCGGTTGTGGATTCATAAGCTTGTTTTACCTCATTTCACATGTACTCAGACCTGCTAGTTCAGATACTCTATTTTAGAGTAAGACAGAATCTGGTTCATTTTTCAAAGCTCAGCTAAATCATTACTGAATTCCTCTAATTCATTGGCAAAATGATGGAAAGAGAAGCAGGGAGGAAGTGTGATGAAAAGACCAATGAAAAAAGCAGGCATTATGGATATACAAGACACACATTTATGTAGCTTATAAATACCTCTTCTATGCCTAAATGCACATGCAATGCTGTTAGAACTTTACTGAGACTGAAACGTCCATTGCTCAGTTTAGAAAAAGCACCTTTAAGATTACCTATGCAACTGCAATTCAGCCTTCTTGTATATTTACATTAGGAAATTAACTTCAATTACATGACTATATACTTTTTAAGAACCCTTTATTGCTTAAGGCAAATGATAGAAAATGTTTACTCATTTGAGAAACTGTTTAAAATTGTGGTTTAGATTAATAAAATACATTTATCAGTGAAAAAGCCCAATGTCCCAGGCTTTATCTACTTCCAAGAATCCCTACCCTACACGTAGCCAGAATATTAATTTTAAGGTTAGTATTACTTATGGTGATTGATATTAGCGATTAATATTTGATCATTTCACAAACATTCCTAAATTTGTTTCTGCAATATTACTGTTAATCAAGGGCATTGCAACCTCCAATTTGCAAGTGGGAGAGCAGGGTAGAGGAGAAGGGTTAGATGTTCAAAGGTCAGAATATCCATGGTGCTTTAAGGTTCCCGCTTGGGATATTTATTTAATTTTCCTAAGAAGCTGATGTTATACAGCTCTTCATGTTTTTCAAGTTCAGGTTCCATTAAGTTCAGCTGCAGTTCTGAGAATAGAGAATTTCTCATAGGTCCTTATGTCTCATGCTGGACATGTAGACATGAGGACATGCAATTATTGATGACCTCAGAAAAGTCTGATTTGTGTGGCTTGCCAAGCATCACACAGATACCTTGGGAGGAAGGGGGAAGGAATGAAATTCCTTAGAACCATATTCAAAGATCTCAACAAGGAAATCTTCCCTTTTCTTTTTGATGTTCCATTTTAGTCACAAACAACATTTTTTTGATAATAAGACCTGATTCACCCTTTGAATATGCCTCATGTTCTAAATGCACCAGGATTCTTGTGGAAATGATCATGTCACTAAAGACTATATCATAATGTATATGTGCAAGGAAGGTGAATTAACACTACCTGAATAATTTGATCCTGGAATAACTTCTGCATCCTTTTTTGTTTTTATTTTCTTTCTTATATGTTGGTACATATCTGTGTACAGGTTTAGTGCATGTGTGTGTGGTGGGTTGACCTTGCCTGAATGCCAGGTGCCCACCAAGCTGCTCTATCACCCGCCCTCCTCAGTAGCATGTGGAGGGGAGAAAATAAGATGGAACAAAAAACCCAAAATTGAGGGTCGAGAAGAAAGGCAGTTTAATAGAAACAAAGAAAAGTTGTATGTACAGAAGCAAAAGAAGAACAAAATATTTATTCTCCTACTTCCCAACAGCAGGCAATGTTTGGCCACTTCCCAGGCCAAACATATATACTATATATACTATATAGGTTGATATATATAGTGAAAATATAAGAAAATATATCACTATATCACTATATATATCTATATATATCAACCACATAGATTTTGTCTGATGACTAATGACATTGAGTATGAATTGGTGAGATTCAAAACTGGTTCATAATTTGTGCAGGAGAAAGTGTTTCAGTAAAGTCAACTGATTTTTTCAGAAATGTCTAGTTTCAGACTCTTTTCCCTGAAGACATTTTTCTTTGAGATACATACAAAAACTATCCACTGATCCATAGGCATGACAGGGACATGTGCTGTGTCACAGGCTAAAGTTTTACTCAAGATACTTCTAAACAGTACAATGAGAAGACAGGAGCCTGTCTGCTTATGACAGTCCCAAGATAGCAGGATACAAGCCGTGTGATGGTATTACAGCAGTGTCACGTCAATGAGTAAGTGGTGCTAAGAAGAAAGATTAGTAGTTCAAATGCCTTGACTTGATAACTGAAGTTTCTCTGGTTTTAGTCACTTCAGAATAGCCAGAAGAATGAGCTCACTTTTTCTTATATAGTATGTTTCTCCAAAATCACTTCATATGAGATAAGGATATGTCCACATGAGCTATTTTCAGTTCACAAGCAAGAGGATTTGCTTACACTGTATAAAGCCTTAACCACTATGAAATTCATACTGAACTATATTAAAAAGAGCAACATACATTGTCTACTGATTAGCATGGTATCCATCCATCAACTCAGCCCTCAAGATGTGAGAGGACATGTGGGTAGCACCTACCATGACTTCTAAACCAAGCACTTGCTTGTCTGATATCTGGGCATCGTACTAGTGAGTGATACATCTAAAATGAGCTGCTGCCCTAATACATACAGGAAAGGGTTGTCTCTTATGTAGCTACAACCCAGGTAGGTATAGATATGAATCAGCATGTTGAGCTGCACTAACCTGTTTCGTTTTTTTGATTTTTTTTTTCTTCCCCCCTATCTTCCAAAAATCTATGCTTTATAAAGAAGCAGTTTTGAGTCAAGATGATGTTGGAAGAACCAAGAACAATTAGATATATGACACAGCTTTATACTATGAACTTCTTCAATGAGGATGAGCTACAGTTATGGTTATAGGAGCAAAAACAATTCCTACCATTCCTTTTTGCTAAACATCTCCTACCCCTCCTGTCTGCCTTGACAATCTCTCTTTTGTCTGATTTGAGTGCCAAGTTTCAATTGTACCCGGACACTGTGAAGGCAAAGACACTGTGCCATCTGGGTTTGCTGTTTTACTGAGAAAGAAGCATTGATCTGTGTACTATATCAGTGCAGCACAGATTTTCATTCTAATTACTCAGGCAACGTCATGTATACACTGAACAAGACAGGTGACAGCAGAGATATCTGCATAACTCCAAATAAGAAGAATAACCTCACTTTAGACCTTTGGGTTGTTGAGCAGTTGTCAGAGACTGACCAGTCTGATCTATGTGGGATGAAAGAATAGGACTTCTTGAGCTGACTCATCCAGAATACAATAAATAGAAAATATCCAATAAACTCTGTGTAAAGATCTTATGCCAAAAGTGCTAAAGACATGCAGAGAACATAAAGATATGTTTTTGTAGCAGATTAAAAATGCAGGTAAATTCAATTGTGACAGAAAAGCAAGTCAAAGAAAGGCAAAAAAAATGTGTAGTGGCATTTTTTCCTTAAAAAACAAATAAAATCCATAAGTGTTTTAATACGTTTGAGAGCAATGTGAAGTGAAATGTTCTATGTACTGCCGAAAAAAATCATCAGAGGCATCAGCTTTTTAAACTTCTCTGTCTTCCTTTATCCATAGGTTTCACCTATTGCATGAGAGACCATCTGTCAGCAAAAGACTCTTTAATTTTTAGGATGGTCCCTCTCTGGGGCATTTAGGTCCCAGTCCCTAAGAATGCTGTGGTTCTCTTTGACCCTCTGTACTTGAGTTCCCCTCTGGTGAAAAAGCAAGATGAAAAGCTTGGAATCTGGATAAAGAGCTTTCAGGCAGTCACCAGAACAGTATTGGAAATGATACAGCAGTTTAGACCATAGTCTCTTAAGACTAAACAGAAGGATACCCATAGGTGCCTGCTAATAATACAAAACACATACGTCTCTCCAGAACTAAGCTGAGATATGAGCCTCTGGAGTTTTTAAAAATGTAACAATGGAAATAATCTATAACTTCTGATGTAAAGTGATTAAAACCTTCAGTCATCACAGGAAAGAATATATAAGTTAAGCTTACATCTGGAAACTTATTTTTAAACTCCCTATCATTCTCATTTCCTTTTTATTCCTGCTTTTTCTATGGCTGTTGCCCTTTTCAGCAATATTGAGGCTTATTTTTTTTTTATTTGGTGTCAGTGAAATACAATTTGAACAATGTAATTGGTATGGATTTGCACCGAGACAGTGACACCAGGTTTTAAAATAATGAACTTGCATGTAAGTGATGAGGAGCAGAATTTGGAAGGAGCTTGAGAATCTGGGGATACAACTGAGAAAAAAAATCTATCCAAATTCTATCTTCAAAAGAACAAAAAGGATTTTTAAAAGATTCATATTTTTTTCAGAAACTTCTACAAACATGTTTGCTTATTTACTATAATTTAAGTCTGAAAAAATGAAGGCTTAAGAATCACTTAGAATCATAGGGTTTTTAATTTATAGAGTATCCATTTTGATATTAAATGTACTCATATTTAAGTTAAAAGATACATTTCATTGTGACTTTATTTTAATAGCAAAAGACAGGAAGTGTTTGAAGCCCTTGCTCATCCTATTTCAGTTCTTATTCCATCTGAGACATTATTCTTGCAAATCACTTAGGCTGTGGTTCTCTGTGCTTTAGTTCTCCAGCCACAGGAGCAGTCCCACCCTTCAAGGAGTTTTTTGAGGATAACTACATTAAATATTGTGAGGTTTGAGATCACATGCAAATAGCTACAATTGAGAGAAAGGATTCAAACACTTTTCACTGGAAATAATTGACTATGCTATCAGTGTGCAAATCAGGGTTTACATAAACAAAATTGTATATGCATACATGTTCATCGTGTATACACACATATATATTTTGAGAGGGAAAACAGGTATTTAAATTAGGCAGACAAAAAGTCTAGCATTTAAATATGCCCTAATCTTCCAAATGGCATCAGTTTATTTTCCATCTCATTTTGATTTCATTTTTCCAAAACAAAGTATTTAATCCTTTAGCAAAACTGATAAAAGAGGTTTTAGACAGAGAGAGTGTAAGGATTCTTCCAAGGTTATTGGCTTGTGAGAGCTCTGCCACCTGTAGCTTCCCAGCGTTCCTCAGATCTTTTCTACTGTTTGATTTTCCACTCTCCGCTGAGCTGTTTTACATTCAGCTGTTAGAGTTTGACCAGGTCCCATAACCAAGGCCATGTCAAGGTCTGAACAGGAGTGTGTAGTGGTAAGACAGTGTTTTGAAAAGTTTTACAAGAGATTTACAGCTGTGGTTTTGCTGGAATACAAGCTGCACTGGGGTGAGGCACAACAGGGAAACCTGTATGTGGGTCTATGAAACAGATAGAGCTATGTGATTCAGTAAATCCCATTGTAGACAAGATCTTAGAAAAAAGATTATTGAAAGAGATTGCAAAAGCATTTAGAAATAGCTTTAAATATTTTGGAAAATAAAACAAAGAGACTGAAACATTTCCTACTCCCTCCATCCCCAAATATTTCCTATATGGGCTGGGAGCTGGAAATGCTTGCATATTTTAAGCTCAAAGTGGAAAGGTTTTGCTTGAAAATCTATCAAAAAAATGTGTGAATTTTCTGATGCTGGAGATTCTTGTTACTGATGATTTTTTTGGGTGGATAGATTCACTAGAAGAGAGTCCCCAGGACTATTCTGTTCAATAAAGGGAGATCCCTTCTGTAGCCGTTCAAGCAGGCAGCTGTTGCCGCTCAATATTTCTTTAGATGTACTTTCAGCAATTGTGACCCACTTAGCAACATTTTTTCTCCCTTGTAATCTGAATTTAAGCAGTGAGTCAGTTTGTTATTTGTTTGTTTGGGTTTGGGGTTTTTTGTTTATTTGTTTTTTGTTTGTTTGTTTTTTGTCCTTCAATGATGATGAAGACTAGGAAACCAGAGAAAGATAGAAACAGTTCCAAAACAGGTAAAACACACTCTAGGAAAAGAACATTCTAAATTAGTTTCAGTGTTAGAGACATAAATGGTAACAGTGTATTTTATTAAGGTCTCCATTACAAGATGCTGCATTCTGCCACCTATAATTTTGCTGTGTTTTAAATAATTGAGTTGACATTTCAAAAGCTGGTTGCTTTTCTTAGGCAGAATTACATTATTTATATATATATATTTTAATTTAAGTCATAATGATTTGGATATTTCTGAAAATTAAGCTTGAGAAAAATTTATTGCTTTGTTCATATTAAATAAAAGAAATATTTTCTTTGAAAGGAAGTAAAAGTTATCTGAAGGAAAACGAAACAGCCTTTATATCAGGGATGTGCCTTTTGCCACCATCAGGAAAGGCTGTACAAATTTGTCTGCGTTTCAAGTTTGTCTGGAGTTGAGGTCAAATATGAAAACTCAAAAACTACATTAAACACCATAGTTGCTTTTATCGGAGCTTGGACCTGTTTGTTTAGCATTAGCTAGTTCAATCTTTTTACCACTGTGATAACCTTAGAGACCTTGGGGGTGGTGAATGTGCTGTCCAGAGACTCCAGCCTTATTTTCTTTTCTTAGACTAGGTCTACAATCTTTTAGGGTAGAGTTCTAACACACTCGCGCTTAACAGACACATGCTAATTTACGTATGCTCTTGCCATGTATTGATACAACAGAAAGGATTTCTGAGAACAATAAAACCTTTTAAGTTTTTTTACCCCCATTTTTTTATAGAGGTCAAGATATTTATATGTTACATCATACTTGCATCCTGATCTAGATTTTTACATACCTTATCTATCATATGGTACAGGAAGAGCCCATGCTCCATAAATGTGTCTTCCTTTGATCCCTTTCTTTTCCCTCTGCTATTTAGCAAGGCTGTTCACCTTGCACCAGACTCTTTACCTTGTAAGCACATTCTTGTGTGGATGCTCGGTGCATCTACCTTCTGTAGGGCTAGCTTTGACTAATTCTCTAGAAAACCTGTATATGAACATACCTGTGTGAATGTCCTAGCTGGAATATTGAGACTACCATTACAACCACAGGCAGTGAACTTGCCCATCTTGTAGTGTGAATAATCTGCTCCTGGTCCTCTCTCAGGTTTTTCTGCAAACAGTGTAAGAAGAATCACAAGGCAGGAGACTGAGGGAAGAATAAGATTGTATTAAAAAACAATAGTGTTGGGGAAGAGAAGAAATAGGATTGACAGTTAGAAAATGAAAAATTGGGCTAATCAAGCATAAAACTGGACGCCTGAAGGAACCCAAACTGCATGAGGTTTGTTGTGGAGAATGAGTGGAGCCTGGTGTGTGGGTGACTGCATCCATGAGCTAGTCAAGAGACAAAGTATAGATTGTGCTGACAAGAAAAATAACATGAATCAAGGAAGCACT
The DNA here is from genome assembly GCF_000700745.2 of Antrostomus carolinensis. Classification (NCBI taxonomy): domain Eukaryota; kingdom Metazoa; phylum Chordata; class Aves; order Caprimulgiformes; family Caprimulgidae; genus Antrostomus; species Antrostomus carolinensis. Next base: position 1,516 of record NW_010317128.1, on the reverse strand, counting down.
GGAGAAAATGACATCTGGTTTTCTGGAAAAGAATGACCACTGAGATTAGATAGCTTTCTGAGTCAAAGAGTAAAACTGGAACATTACACAGCACACTGGAAGTAAGACTGTTAGGAAAGCACAGGTAGAATGGAACAGACCAATTATTATGGGAACTGACTGTAAAACCAGTCTGTGAAAAGGACATGGTAGGAACAGTAGAACAGAAGAGGGTTTTTTTCTATAATAGTAATTTCAAAAGACTCAGAAAGAGAGCAAACCAGCCATGTTGGAACTCAGACTGAGTAAAGAGAAAAATAGGAGGGAAGGAGAGCCCAGGATGGTGAAATGCAATAGGATGATTAGAGAGGATAAAGCAAAATGATTCAGGGTTAGAGTGAACAGAAGCTCCAACTAGAAGCCAGGATGAACCCTTGATTCTTTTTAGTTCCAAGTGTCTTCTATCAGCAAATTTATTCTATGTGCTGATAGAAACAATTTAAGAGGGAAACGTTTGCATTTATTTCTTGTGCACAGAGCATAACAACCTGCAATTGATATCTCTTAGTTACTTCTTTAGCTCAAGACCTTGATCCCTTCTCAGGACACCTGGGGATGCACTGTGATGCCCTGAGATGGAATGTCTCTACTTTCATGTTGCAGCTGAAAGGAAATCACACATACTGTATTGGGTCTGGCTGAGAAGGAATTAATTTTCCCCAGAGCAGCCCTCAGAGTGCTGTGTTTTGTATTAGTAGCTAGAAAGGTGTTGATAACACACCAGTGTTTTGGTTACTGCTGAGCAGTGCTAACACAGCATCAAGGCTGTGCAAATCTCTAACATTTCACCCCACCAGTAGGCTTGGGGTGGTGAAGGTCTTGGGAGGGGACGTAGCCAAGACGGCTGACCCAAACTGACCAAAGGGATATTCTGTACCGTATGACATCTGCTCAGAAATAAAAACAAGGAGAACAGAGGGGGAAGGGTGGGCATTAATTATTTCCGTTTGTCCTCCGGGGCAACTGCTATGCATACACTGAAGCCCTGCTTTCCTACATATACTATATATAGTATATATAGGTTGATATATATAGTGAAAATATAAGAAATATGTTGATCCTATCATTCTCTACTTGAAAGAGTTAAAAGAACTGTGTGGAATAACCCAAGATGAAGGGGCAAAAATTAAAATATTTCAGTACAAAATACTTCTTTTTATAACTCCATAGTCCTCTTCCAGTTTTTTCTACACTAATTTTCGGGTTAATTCTCTCTCTCATAGACCTTTAGTAAACAAAAAGGGATAAACATCTATATCAGCCATATTTTTTTCTATTTTTCACCACTTTTAGCTAAGTGTATATTTATTATGTAGGAGCACTAGAGCATGTTAATTTCTCTTGCAAAAAAATTACATTCAGCAAACAAGAAAAAGACACAGATAATGAAGTATATATATCTGCTTATTATTGCTCTACATACAAGACACAGATAATGATGTGTATATCATTGAATCATAGAATCATAGAATGGTTT
>NW_010317127.1:0-22868 GCF_000700745.2 Antrostomus carolinensis | reverse complement strand
AAGGGTGAATCCACCCAAACCACCACACCTAATCAGTCAATGCTCATATCTCTTGCATTTTCCCCCCTCTCCCAGTGTCAGCCACTCTTGCTTGTTGTTTTGATGTGAGAACTATTTGATCCCAGTGTGATGAAGTCAGGGAGCAGGAAAAAAAGCCTTCTAATTCATGTTGATATAAATATCATTTTATGCTACTGTTTTAATTTCTCAGTTTTGTCACTCAAAATCCTCAGAGAGGAGCATAACTAAAAACTGTTAGAGGCTTTTTCTTTAAAGTTCACATGCACAAATTTTAAAACCTATTGAAAAGGTTCCTATCTGAAGAGAAGGACTTGTGAGTGGTGGCAGATGAGAAGCTCAACATGAGCATGCAATGTGTGTGTGCAGCCCAGAAGACCAACCGCATCCTGGGCTGCATCAAGAGAAGTGTGGCCAGCAGGTCGAGGGAGGAGATTCTCCCCCTGTACTCCGCTCTTGTAAGGCCCCACCTGGAGTGCTGTGTCCAGTTCTGGAGCCCCCAACACAAGAAAAACATGGACCAGTTAGAATGAGTCTAGAGGAGGACCACAAGAATGATCCAAGGGCTGGAGCATCTCTCCTACAAGGACAGGTTGAAAGAGTTGGGGCTGTTAATCTTGGAGAAAAGAAGGCTGCGGGGAGATCTTACAGCACCTTCCAATACCTGAAGAGGGCCTACAAGAAAGCTGGGTTGGGACTTTTCATAAGGGCAGTTAGTGACAGAACAAGGGGAAATGGCTTTAAACTGAAAGAGGGTAGGTTTAGATGAGATATTAGGAAGAAATTCTTTCCTGTGAGGGTGGTGAGACACTGGAACAGGTTGCCCAGATAAGCTGTGGATGCCTCCTCCCTGGATGTGTTCAAGGCCAGGTTGGATGAGGCTTTGAGCAACCTGGTCTAGTGGAAGATGGCCCTGCTGATGGCAGGGGGGTTGGAACTAGATGATCTTTAAGGTCCCTTTCAATCCTAACCATTCTATGATTCTATGAAAATCTTAGAGTGTACACCCCAGTATTCCCACTTGCTGGGTAGGGGATCCCATCATGAGGATATTACTTATTACTTTATTTAATCTTTTTTCTAACAATAAGCATTTTTATTTAAAAATAATATCTGACAATGCATGTAAAATATTACCATGTTGGACCTTAACTTCATAAATAAACAAAAGAGATTTCATTTAACTTCTCACAGAACAACCTCTGATAATTCATCTTGCTCTTCTTTAAATTCTCCCAGCAATTTTAACATTACTAGTGTCCAATGACAGAGCACTAATACTGTACTAGAAAAGAATGAATTGTTTAGAAACTGTATCAAGTTACATATATTTTTTGATGTGTGCTATCATCTTGCTGGTGTACTACTTTTTGGTAGTACTTAGAAGTGAAAACAAGAAATCTGAAGAGGTCAAATTGGGACTTCTCACAGATGGTAGTTTACAAACTAAGCCCCGACTTTAGAGGGCCTGTTATCAGTCTTGTTAACTTGACTTAATATTTAGGAAAAGAAACCAAGAGGTTTTGAAATTAAATTTAGTACTCTGTGTGTCATAGAGATGAAAGTGACAAAACAATTTTCTGCAATGAAAGTACCAGTGCTACAAGAATTTTAATGCTTCATCCAGTGACGGAATGGTTCACAGTCTACTGCAGTTGTAACCTAGAGGAGTGAATCTTTTTGCTGAGAGAGTTACGGGTTTATACTTATGTGCTCAGTGCTAGTGCCTGGAGTTTACTTTGTCAATAATCCCAGATAACATTTTGCAAAAGTGTCCTGTTGACTTTGTTACAGGATTATTCTGAGGTGGGTAATCTGCAAAATCTTCAAAACTTGCTGTCTTGCTGTTACTAGTGGTAGAGATACTGAGGTTAAATACTTAAAATGTACCTGCTTGCATATATACCCCTCCATGGGAAAAAAAAAAAAAAAAAAAATCTTAAATTTCTGGGTGAGGGAATCGCTTTCCCTCAGGAAAAAAAGAATATCACCAAAAGATGTGGCCACAAATATGACAAGTTCAGAAATGTTAGTCATTTGGAAGCAAGGGAGATGGACTGCAGTTAAAAAGTCTCACTCTTAGGATCATACGGTAAATTAGATTTACACATATTGCAGCCCAAGGGATACTGATAACCGTGATTGAATGCCAAAACTTAATCTACTCATACCTGTGTGACCGTGATCAAGAGCAGTTCAATGTAGATTTCTGAGGTGGGGGAGAAGGCCAGGTGATAGAAAAAAATGTTTTACAGGCTAATTCAATGGGCAAAGAATCAAAAGACAGTACTTGTCAATGCTGCATTCTGTAATATGCTCATGTTCTCCTGGACTGAATCCTTTGTTGTAGAAAAAATATGAAACATGGTAAATCTCTGCATTTATCCATATCATTTTCATGCAGTGCAAGTCTGAAGAAAGTAAAGCAAATAGATCTTAACAGTCATAGCCTTTGATGGTAGTTTCCGTGTTGAAAGCTCCCCTGGCTTTAGAGCAGAAGTGTCTTGGAGAAAATTTTTTCCTTTATGGGACTGATTGTCTTAACTGAACAGTAGATACTAGAACAGTCAGACACAAGAGCTGAATATCTTGAAGCTAATGTTCTGCTTCCTGTAAATTCAGGCATCCGTCATTCGTTTTATATCAAGGTTAATTCACACACAGACTTTCTGGGAAATAATTATCTTCCCATTTACGCAGACAGGTCAGTTCCATGGCTTTTAACTCACAGCTATCAATGCAATCTGATGTGTGTTTTTCTCACTATTTCAGGCCATTTTCGTGTTGACCTTTAAGGCAACAAAATAATTAAGCACACCAGTGTTGTTCTGTAACTTTGAATTCACTATATTAACAAGCTCATGGTATTAGAAGGCCAGTAACCCATCCATTAGGTCTGATCATGCCCTTTTGGAATCAACAGTAAAAATTAGAGTAATCTCAACTGGTTGTACTCTGACACTGGAAATTACTTTTATTTGCAGAATCACAGAATAGTAGAGGTTGGAAGGGACTTCTGGAGATCATCTAGCCCACACCCATTGCTCAGAACACAGGATGCCCAGAACCATGTTCAGTTGGGTTTTGAATATCTCCAGGGATGGAGACTCCACTGTGTCCCTGGGTGACCTATTCCAGTGTTCAACTGCCCTTAAAATAAACAAGAATTTTCTTGTTTTTCTGTGTTTTGATTTGTGCCCATTGCCTATTGTCTTTCACTGGCCACTGCTGAGGAGAGTCTGACTCAGTCTTCTTTACTACCCACCATCTTGTATTTATGCACATAGATAAGACCCCCCTAAACTTTGTCTTCTCCAGGCTAAACATTCCCAGCTCACTCAGCTTCTCCTCATATGAGAGATGCTCCAGTCCCTTAATCATCCCTGTGGTCCTTTGCTGGGCTCACTCCAATATGTCCATGTCTCTAGTGCCGAGGAACCCAGAAACGGACCCAGCACCCAGACGTGTCCTCAACAGTGATGAACAGAGGAGAAGAAGGGTCTTTGCCAGGAGGGTACACTACTGACTCACGGTCACCTTGTTAATCACCAGGACCCCATGACCTTTCCTGGCATAATCAAAAATGGATTTTGGCAACAGTACTTAAAGAATCATTTGGAAGTAGCAAAATAAAAAATGTTACAAGTATACTGGTCACCAACACATTTTTCACCAGTTCAAAATATAAAAAAGGTTGGAACTGGGAAATTAATAAAATGTTTAAGTTTAATGTTCAGCTTAAACTCTTATTTCAATGTGAATACAAATTGCATGGTATTTGTTTTAGGACTTATGCCTACCTGTTCTGTCTCATGCTTCTATTTCCATCCTGTAATTTAGCTTGATGGAATTTTTCTTGGTACAAATTATACAACTAAAAGCATGCTTTCATAACTTAAAAGACAAGATAAGTAATTGGCTTAAAATTATGTAGATACAAACCATTGCCTGTCAAACTAAGGCAATATAGATTGCTGCTTGTCAAGAGAGTGAGAGGAATGCCTTTGTGGCTCCTCTACCTGATTAAGTTTCATAACATAACCAGGAAAGCTTTTTTACTCAAAAGAAAAGATACTTTTTGAACTTAATTACATATCAATACTAAATTACATCAATTAATTGCTAACAGCCTGTAATGCACTTTTAACAAAAAACCTAAAATCCTGTAATTTGCTAAAAAGGTAATTTGGTTCCTTAATTGAATTTTAATTGTTTTACACACACCACTTTGATATACAGCTAATACTTGCATTGCATATGGCTTAATGTTTTTTTTAAATTTTTTTTAAATTTTTTTTAAATTTCTCCTTCAAAGGTTTCTTTGGTATCCTTGGTAGACAGCTATGGATAGTAACATTGGTTATTGCCTTAGCAACCCATAAAAAGCAGGAAGTGATGGGTTCAGTTCAGTGAGCACTCAAAATCCATCACTTATGACATTGCGCTGGGGACCCTTTTGACGAGATTTGTACGGTGTAGTACCAGGAAACCTTGAAGCAGGTATAAGATTGTTGTTGTCAAGATGTGTATGTGGTTGATTGTTTTTTTGGCAAAGCTTTATATCACTGAAATATTTTGTACTGGCTCTATGAGAGCACAGCCTCATGTGTTGAAGAGGCATAGTATGCTATTGAAGAAGAGAAGTAAGAATAGTGAAAAGGGGGAAGGTCAGATATGAAAAGCATCAATCTTGTATACTCTATACCATAACTTTCAATGCTGGCTTTGATATCATCATAACTGAGGTCTTAGTAAGCAAGCAAGGACAAAAATATTCTCAAAGATTGCTTAGGATGTGGGATGAGAGCTTTCTAAATAGTTAAAAGTGAGGAAATCCTCACAAACCTCTCTCTGTCAACATCAGTCAGTTAGGATTGACTAAGAGAAGGGAGAATCATCTCAACGGAGCTGGTGCAAAAAAGGTTTTCTAGATATTCTGAAAACATTTAATGTTTTTACTTGAAAACAGGAGAGGCTTGGATTTTCTAACCCATTCATTGGTCAGAGTCTTTACACATTTGTCCTCTTCAGGTTTTAATTGAATTCTCAAATCTAGTGGGACCAGACTTGTGGTTGTGTTGCAGTGGTTTCCTTATTTCCTTTATTTGGCACAGTCAATGAAACTTTTAAATATTTCAAACTACTCAGAATTCCCAAGGATATATCAAAGCAGGGAGAGGATTTGGGGACTATGGCTTTGATCAAATCCAATAATTTCCCGGAAGATAATACTTTCCTTCAAGATACTGTTGGTGAGTAAATTAAATTCTAAAACCTTTAGACTTATTTATCTTTGGAAGTAGTTGTGTCAGTGCACTATTTATAAGAGGCAAAATCTTTTTTTTACAAGATGCTCTACCAAGTGTCTTAATAGTAATCAGTTTTCAGATGCAGATTCAAGAAGTCCAAGAAACTGCAAAATAGATTTTTCATTTATTTATCCATATTGGTCAGCTTCCAAGGATTCTGTCTGAGGCTTTGACTCACTAAAGACATAAGAATTTTTTATGATGTATTTAATCCTTAAAAAAACAGTTTCAAGCTACTCAAGATCTAAGCAGAAAATAATGTCTTAGAATATCAGTTCCTTACTGTAGGTCCCCTACAGCAGCTAAATTCTAAAACCCACTCCAAGCTTTGCAACCACAGTCTAATTTTAACATTTAGGCCTTGAATTCTCCATTTTAGTAGCTGCTGTTTTATTTTATAGAACTACTGCATAGATTATTGTACAACCTCTCTTCATTAGTAATCTGTCCAGATTTTCATATTCCAAAAACAGGCTCTGCACAAACTCTGCATACAATGCACAGCTTGTACTTTATCATACAAGTGAACAAGACCCTGTGGAGCCTGAAAGGCTTTAGATGTAGAAGTGGAGCCATACCTTCTGTTTGTGGGATCAGTGCTTTTCAACTGGTTTAGAAGCAGAACTGTCTCTTTGAAGACAGAATATATCTGGGCTGAGCATCATTCTAGGGAGCGAGAGAAGAAAGATGGCTGGTGGGATTCTTTTTTCTTGTTTGATAGAACCCATCATCTAATTTAATGGTTGGGGTAGTGAAATCATGTGTAGACACTGTAATTCAGGGAGGGATACTGTCTGTAAAGTCTTCTCATTGCAAAATGAAATGGGAGAAAATTATTATTAAATATAAATATAGTTTTATTATTTTTATAATATGATGAAATCTAATTAATAAAATAATATTTTAATTGCATGACAAAACAAAAGTTTTTACAAGGAGTTTCTAAGAATTAACAGTTAGTTGTTAAATAGTTGCAAGACGGCCAAGGTTTTCAATGGACTGCTGAATAAGGACCCTCTCTAAAAATAATTTTTTTTTTTTGAAGTATGCTGACATTTGTAAAGAATGTAAATAGTTATTAACTTTTACATTTCAAAGTTTTTCTAAAGCAGCAAGAAGAACTAGAGAAGGTAATGCGAGTACTTCAGTTCTTCAGAAAATGGAATCTTTGGAGAGCAACAAAACACTCAAAATACTAAGGCCAAGTCTTAGGCAGATTCAGCATGTCAGGGAAATGTCTACCTGAAGAAAGGATGCTGGAAGAGAAGGAAGAAAAAGTTTCTGCTGTTGTGTTTTATATAACAAATGTGAGAGAAGTTAGAATACAAGGACATGTGCGTGCATCTCTTTCTTGAATAATTTTCTCGATGTATGTTTTTATTTGGTCCTTGAAGGTCATTTTCTAAACCAGTGACATTGTAGCCAACTTTAAAATTAATATAGGAACTGATGATAAATATAATATTTCAAGTGAGACTGAAAAATCCTGCTCAGTTAACATACACTAACTTGTTTGCAAACAATTTAGGAGGAAAACTTTGCTCTGCAAGAGTTTTTTAGAAAATAATTAAGCTAAAAGGTACTAATTCCAAGCAAGTTGCCCACAGATTAGCATCATGTTTTGGATGACAGAACTTTATTGTTTAGAGAGATGAAGAAGAAAAGGTATTTCTCTAGTTTTAAAGAACAGTAATTAACAATCTTATGTTATTTTGCTGTAAAATTCAATCCCCTAGATATTGTTATGGAAATGGATTCTATTTTTAGTGTTTTCAAAACTAAGAGAATTTAACTGAAAGTTAAAGTGTGGGATTAGAGAAAATATTAGAACTAGGTCTAGGCAAACAATTAATCATGTAAAAACATATTTGGGATGGGATTTTAATGAAAAGTATATTTTTTCAACTTCATTCTCTTTACAAAAGCAAAGACTTTGTCCTGTGTCAATCAAAACAGTCTACTGACACCAAAATATAAAGTTTAATTTTCAGGGACAAAAAAAGAAAAGGTAGGGGGAAAAAGGGCTAAATACACACATAAAACTTTCAGAGAGGGAAGAAGTGGTCCTGCCATTCCTGTCTGTAACTGACAGTCAGATTACTGAGTGAGACTGTGGGGCAGGTACTGCAGTTCCTGCCTTTGCCTGGGGTTTGACCCTGATCACTCTTCCCGGGAATGTGCATTAATAACCATACTATAAACTATCTGTGTTAAGTGGTAGTAGAGTCTTAGCCACGTCTGAATCTTTCCTACTTCTTTCAAGCAAATGACTTTGATGTGAAGTCTGGAAACAGACTGAGCAGCTCCCGAGCTTCCCGAACACCAAATGTGTGAAACAGCACTATACGTGTATGGGTGGAGGTTCCTGACATGCACAACACATTATAACAATCAGCACTTCAATACACAGGGACCTTGACAAACTTGAAGATGGGGGCAACAGAAACCTCACGAAGTCAAGCAAGAAGTTCAAAGTCCCACATCTCAGAGGAACAACTCCCCGTGCATCAGTACCAGCTGGGGTCTGGATGGGGTCTGGATGGCTAAGGAGAGGCATTGCTGGAAAAAAGACACAGCAATTATGTTGCATGACAGGCTGAATACAAGCCAATAGTGCACTCTTATTGTAAATAAGACAAACTGCATACTGGGATGTGTTATGACCATTTCTGCTTGGCACTAGTGAGACTGCACCTGGAATATTTCCTAAATTTGGACCACCCAATTTAAGAATGAGATTGAGAAACTGAAGTGCAGTGAAGGGCTGCTTGGGTCACCAAGGGTCTAGACCACACAAGCTGGCAGGAGCAGTTGAAGCAACTGAGCTTGTTAGTTTGGCAAAGTGCAGGCTAGAAGTGACCACAAAGACTGCAGAGACAAACTCTTCTCTGCAACGACAGGTAACATAACAAGGGGCAACAGTCAGAAGCTTGGGAAAGGCTGAGGTGCTGGAACAGATCACTTGGAGAATTAATTAAATTTTTGTGTTTGGAGGTTTTTTTCAGCTAGATAGAGCCCCAGCAGGCATTAGTCCTGCTCTGCATGGGTGGCGGGACAAGGCAACCAGTCCAACCACTGGTTTTATCAGCTTCTGACTATATACGTTTTCAGTAGGAAAGAAGGTATGGTTTCAACATGGGAGACTGAACACAGACCTGTTTCTGATGCCTCGGACCAGGCCGTGCATCTTAGTTAGAAGAAGGAGAAGCAAAAGCTTTTCTGAAACCCTCTCCAGGGCTGTACAGACTGTGAATACAAACCAGGAGTGTTCTGCTTCCTCTGAGTGTTTGGTGTACTTGAAAATTTTTTGTCCGGCTTTAATGAAAGCCTGCAGAGGGATAATCAGTAACAGTTGGCAGAAGAGCTGCATTTGAACCTTACAAAAAGATTAAATCTCACAATATTTCATATTGTCACAAATCAGGATAAGCAACATTTCAAATGATAGAAAAGTGGGGCTTTTTAAATTTCAGTAAACATGGTTTTGAGAATTTTGCCATGTTTTAAGGTATGGTAGGTACTTTTCCAATCAAAATTTTGCAAGGCTAGGACTGACAGATAGCTTGGGTAATTAAAAAAAAAAAAAAGTTCACTCAGAAAAAGATGGTACAGTTAAATCAAGCTTATGTTATTTGGATTATTTTTTAATTTTTCTCAGAAATTTATATAACTCCTGACAGGTCTTGCTTTGACCGGGTAAGATTTTTCACAGATTAACAAGCTGCTGTTTTGCTTTCTTATAATCTTTCATTTCCCCTCAAATTCTTATACATTCATGAAGTGTCTAACTAATTTTATTTAACAATTTGAATAGTCTATTTCCCCTTGACATTATTCACACACTTCAACTCATAAAGAGGAAAGTAATAGCAACTGCAGCACCTGAAAGGTGATCACTTACAGGTGATGTTGTACGACCTTTCTGTAGAAGAACATAATAAGTCTACTACATTGAAACAGTGATGTCTGTGGGCCTAAAGCTCAAGAGAAGTAAGTGTTGCCTTTGTCTCAGTCATCTAGGGCTCATTGGAAACAAGTAGAGAACAAGTAATAGGTCCAGATAGAGAGAAGGTAGCAGCCAGTAAGGCAGCACAAATTTCTGAATTTGTTTTGGAAATGAAATAATTATTACAATTAACAGGCTGCCAGGGAAGTGGTTGAGTCACTGTCCCTGGAGGTATTTAAAAGATGTGTAGATGTAGTACTTAGGGACATGGTTTAGTGGTGGACTAGGCAGCATTTGGTTTATGGTTAGACTCGATGATTTTAAAGGTCTTTTGCAACCAAAACTATTCTGATTCTATGATCTATGATTCTATGATTCTGATTCTATGATTCACTGTCTCATAGAAATAGTTAGGATTTTTTTTTTTGACAAACTCTTTGCAGGAGATGCAGATTCTCGAAATGGAGGCTTTTCATACAGAATTTATCTGAGGGGTAGGAAGAAAGACAGTAGATGAAAGCAAGCAGGAACAGTCTCGTAGAGAGTTGTCAGAGGTGAGACAGAGCAAACCACAATCTATGGTGGATCTGGATAGTGGGGTTTATTTAAGGACCAACAAGATGACAGCTTTTACCCTACCAGACTCCACAGAGAATGAGCCACCTTGGATTCTGATGACCCACCAAAGCAGGTCTCTGCCGCTGTCCCACCCTCCAGCATTAGAAGCAAAAACAGATATGAAACTTTAACAGCTGTAGACACCCACCAGCAAGGTCTGGAAGCAGAAACTTTATGAGCAGCACACAGTGGATACCACAAAACAAAGTGACCACTCTTCATAGTGATTGACTCTCTACTGAGGGGCACTGATCTTCTATCTTCCATAGTGAAAATGATGCACTGTGGTCTAGACAAATGGTCTGTGTGGTGGATGGGAAACTGGCTGACTGGCCACACCCAGAGGATGGTGGCAAATGGCTCTTTTTCAAACTGCCAACCTGTCAGAAGTGGGGTCCCTCAGGGACTGATATTGGGCCCAATGCTGTTTAATAACTCTGTAAGTGATCTGGATGATGGGATCAAGTGTACCCTGATTAAGTTTGCTGATCATACCAAACTGAATGGGGAAGTAGACACTTTGGAAGGGAGAATCACTCTGCAGGAAGATCTGGATAGACTGGGAGAGTGGGCTAATAAGAACCTTATGAAGTTCAACAAGGACAAGTATAAGGTCTTGCACCTGGGAAAACATAATACAGGACTGCAGCACAGGATGGGATCTACCTGGCTGGAGAGAGCTCTGTGGAAAAGGACCTAGGGGACCTGGTGGACAATAAGCTTAATAAGAGTGAACAGTGTTCTGCAGCAGCAAAGAAAGCCAACAGGATGCTGGGTTGCATCAACAAAAGCATCACTAGCAGATAGAGAAGCCATTATCCCATTCTACTCAGTGCTTGTCAGGCCACACATAGAATACTGTGTCTATTTTTGGTCCTCACTGTATAAAAAAAGATGTGGACTGGCTGGAGAGAGTCACAAAGGTGATCAAAGGACTGGGCAGTCTGTCATATGAGGAAAGGCTGAAAGAACTGAGTTTTCTCAGCCTTGAGAAAAGAAGGCTTAGGGGAAACCTCATCACCATCTTCCAGTACTTAAAGGGTGGCTGCAAAGAAGATGGATACTCCCTTTTTATGAGGAGTAAAATGGAAAAGATGAGGAGTAAGGGGTACAAATTACTCCTGGGGACATTCTGATTGGACACAAGAGGAAAAATTTTCACGATGAGAACAATCAGGCACTTGAATAATCACCCCAGGGAAGTGGTGGATTCCCCAATATTGGACACTTTAAAGATTCAGTTGGACAGGCTACTGGGTCACCTTATCTAGATTGTGCTTTTGAGAAGAAAGGTTGGACCAGATGAACCTTGAGGTCCCTTCCAACCTGGTAGTCTGTTATTCTATGATTGTTTCACATACTCACTCTCTCCCCACAGAGCTGTGTTCCTTAGGTCCTCACTTCCCTTCCCCACAGGGAGGTCATTGCTGCTCCAGGACAGTCATGCAAAAAGTCAGGTCAGTTTTCACTGATCCACTGCTCTTGGGTACCAGCCTTTGGCATCACTGCCCAAGGTCTCTGGTCATCCCTGGCATTCATTTCCACACAATTCTCTGATCTCCAGGACCTTTCCCAACCTGCAAGATCTTTCCTGTAGCCAGGATCTTCGCCTTTTAGTTTCCAGGCCCCCTTCTCTTTTCTGAGACCACTTCTTTTTGGCACCAGCTCTTTTTTCTTGCCCCGCAAGCCTCCCATTTTCCCAATCTAATTAGTTTATGTGCAGAAGCACAACACATGATTAGCCTTATAATTGGTGGTTCTGCCTCATGTTTTCTTATTAGCTAGAGGATTTAGGATGTGCCATTTTGTTCAGTCTGAGTATCACCAAAATTTACACGCAGCCCACACCAGCTGCAGCTACTAAGTAGCAGCCTTCTACTTGAGAGTTGAAGAATTCAAAAGTTCAGTTTGAGACAGTCATTCCAGCAAACATACACTCAATTAGCTGATGCCTGTTAACATTCAAAATTCAAGCTGTTTTTCTTCCTGCAAGTGAATATTTGGAAAGCACTTTTCCTAGTCTTGCCTTAAAACGCCTTGAACATGGCTATTTCCTATCCCTGATGGGGGCTCTAATCTCTGGGCTCTACCTGGATGATGGGAAAGCTGAAAACATTGTTAAGCATCTCAGGCTTGTTAGATACAAAATGAGAAGAGATACACAAAACCTTGAATCCCTCCGCAAAATAGAATTTTGATTTTTTTTTTTTTTTCCCCTTTGTCTATGCAGAGATCTCTGAAAGAAGACCTACTTTTCTGGAACAAATCCTGAAAAATGAAAGCACTTGATATTGCAGCACAATATAGAAGGCAATTATCCATCAGCTTGGATGACCTGTAAGGTATGCCATTGTTTCCTTCTCTATTGTCAGTAGGTATACTCAGATGGAAGTGCAGAGAACAGTAGTGTGGATTGATAGTCAGCCAAAAAAGATGCATAAAGTTTGAGGATCCTGAAGGGATACTGCAACTTGCTATGCTCTGATTGAGATGAACTGCATGGATACGTTATGGGTATGAGAAGAAATTGCAAAATGGTCCTATGGATTATATTGCTGTCAGCTTTTGACTGACAAGCCACTCATATGACTGAAAAATAGAAAGAATAGATTCCAGTGAGAATTCAGATTATTATTATGCAATTTGCAGGCAATGCATGATCATGGAAGGGCCTTGTCTCAGTAATTGCTTCTGCCTTGTCTAGACACTCTCTGAATACAATTATTATTTTGTATCAGCTTTACAGAAATGCCCAGAAACTCTGACTGGAAAGTCATAAATAGGTAGTCTCTGTCCCAGAGAGCTTGCAATACCAAATAAGACAGAGGCAACTGTTAAGTACGATGAAAGAGTAGAAAAGAAATATGGGCGATAATGAAGATGCATTCATGCAGTGATACTAGAGAGCTGTGGCTCTCTATTGGTTTCAGCTGCACATATGTATTTCTGAAACACCACTACTGGAGTCTTCGCAGTCACAGTAAAATGAAACTGATGTGAGGTCAAAATCAGAATCCTATTGTTTCAGGTGTGACACATAGATCAGTGAGCTAGTCCTCTCAACTGTGCAGTGGGCACGCATTTGTAATGTGACAGAGGATTTTGTAAATTCCGAGATATTTCCAAATCTCAATGAAACTAGGTACTAAGCCTTCTAGATCACTGACAGTTTAAGACTTCCTGGGCACTTACATACACAACAGGCACTTACACCTGTTGACATACCACACTGAAATTAATATTTTTTATTTATTAAAAGCTTTTTTATTAGTGGAAAAATAGATAATTTTTGCACTTTTTTTTTTTTTTTTTAATTCCTCTGGTAGGATAAATGTAGTCTTGCTACAGTTTTAGTTAGACTAAGTCTGAAAGTATGTTCCTCAACTAATGTGCTCACAAAAGTATGGAACTGTTTTCACATCTCATTTCCTTAGCAGATGAGATGGAAAATTAATTTAGAAACAAAATCAAATAAAAAGATGGAATTATTCTTTTCTGTATTAAAAGAAAGTGAAAAAAAAAACAACCCCATAATGACATTGCCAGTAAAATAAAGGTTTCAGAGCCCAGGCTGTAACCTCAATCATCCTTCCTAACTCAGGTAGCATAAGACAAGGCAAAGGTAATTTAATATTCATCTTGGACTATATTACTAAATCCTTTTAAGACTATAATTAGAATATGGCTAGTAACAGGTCTGTTTCTAATCTGTCACGAAGAAAAAGTCTATAAGTAATATAATTGCTTTAAGTGATTTACTTATAATTTGATTTCTTTTGTACTAGGAAATATGACATGAAGTCATACATCTAGATGAGCTGGGACACCGCATTTGGAAAACCGTTTAAAAACTGTTATGAACAAAACTGTGTTTTAATACAAGTAAAAGAAACACTGTGCACAGCCTAAGATTCTGCTAGGATGCATTTTTTTTTGTATTTTTGTTTTAAAAAACACATTTTGGCCTGGTTCATAGATTGGTAAACAGTAGCATATATGCCACAGGTGGCTTAAGTTCAAGGGCCTGCAGGGCTTTATCTCTGCTAGATCTCTTTTTGTCATGGATTCCTGTGTCAGATGACAAGACGCCAACGTTGGTTTTAAAGGAAAGTGCCTTAATATGAAGTATAGTTGAACTATAGTCAGATGTGTTTTTCTTATTATCTTCTCCAATGAGTAATTGATGAGAGTGTGACCTTACTTCTCCTTTCAGACTATCAGCCTCTGCATTTCTCCTGAACTCCTTTCTCCACTTGGAAGTTCAAAAGGTCTCTTATCTGCTTTCCTTTTCTAACCTCTGTGTGTTTGAAAAGGTCTCTGCCCTCTTTGTGTGAAATGGCACAGCTCCTGAACTTGGAAAAAACAATTTATTGTGCAGGCAGATGTCACAGTTCCAACTCCATACCGAGATGCTAATTAAATTTGAGAATAAGTAACTTCAAAGTAAATTATTTATATGAAAGCCCTTAATTATCGATATAAGTTTATCAACAGAGAAAGCTTTGGAAGAGCTCATGAAAAAAGCCACAAAAAAATAGAAAACATGAATTAACAGTGCTGATTAAATTTTTAAATCAAATATCACATTTTGAAATAAAATCAAACTTTGTTCACCAGAACTTCAACTATCTAAAATACCCCACTGCATGATAGAACTTTTCATTTTGTCATAGAGAGAGAACATTTCTCTTCAGTATGGGAGCCTGAAGCAGACCACAGACTTCCCAAAAGAGAAGTCTAACAAATCAGGCAGGTACTTGGATCTTTACAGAAGAGTATTCCCAGTTTTCTGGATCCATCCCATTACATGTCCTGGAGCTGGTGTGACCAAACGTAGCTTGTACATAGCTGGTCTCAGAAACTAGAAAAGAGGCAATTTGTGCTCCTATTTTGGCCCAAGAGCTCCCTCTAAAAATAAGCCTAAAGAAAATGGAAAATGAAAAGCTGAAAACAGTTGGAAGTAAGAAGACAAAGCTATTAAATCAATACATTTGGATGCAGTCTGCGACTCATTAAATCCCTAGGCTGTTGATTGTTGGAAGTCAGCAGGATACACCAAGGGAAATATCACTCTTTGCCTTTTCTGCTTTTTCAGTGCTTTCCCTAAACATTTTCTATTTGTCATTGCCCCAGACAAGCTAAAGTCTGAATCCAATAGCTAAATTTATCATGTTTAAAAACAATAACAAAAAAACCAGGCCAAGCCAGTTCTTTGTGACCAGCTGGCAAGATATGACCTATGTCCATACCATTAACCCTCTTATCCACCTAAAGAGGATGGGCCTTATTCGGACAGCCTGTTGGAAATGATTCCTGGCCCATACAAAACCCTGATCTATTCCCAGGCTTTGTTTGAGAGATTTCTCATTGACAAAAGGGACCTTGCTAACAGTTTAATTGTTAGCATGACAATCCTTGGACAGGAGCCTGCATGCTGTTTATTGTGCTGCTATAGAGGTAGCCAATGTGTTACTATAAATAAATAAAAAAAAAAGCTCCTCTCCATCTCTTTTGGGGTTTTTTTGCACAATTCTGTTTGTGTGGACTAAATGATTCAGCAACATGGAAAGAGCAGTGACTGAGAATTTCTAATTGGTCTTGAAGAAAAAATCCCTGCACCACGCCTCAGAGAAAGGTAGTCTTCATGTTATATGTGATTATCAATTCTCCAGCTATCCATATTTTTCTGGCCTTGGACAACCCTTGGAAATAACACAAAAGTAACCTCACCAGAGCGTTCGAGGGGGGATACCCCAAGAGCCTTCAGCCTTTGCAGCTCAATCTGGGATGATTACTGCAGGAATGGACTGTCTCTACAAGAGAACAATTCTGTTTTGAGCAGTCAGAATAAACAAAAACATGGCACAGAGCAAAGTGTCATGGTCAGCCTTCTCCATATCTTATCAATACCTTATAGTATCCTCTTGCACAGTTTATGTGTTGGCATGTGTAGGGCAGTTGGCCTGACCTCACTGTTGTTTTCAACTTCCAGCATCATGTTTTCCTTCTGCTCTTTTTCTAGTAGATGTGTGAACCTTTAATCTCCATTTCCTTGCCATACCTTTGAATAAAATACTTCTATTACACCCAATTTTGCAATAGAATTACAGAATCACAGAATGTTAGGGATTGGAAGGGACCCCAAAAGATCATCTAGTTCAATCCCCCAAGTTGATTAAATCCCCAAAGACACAGTACCAGCAGTCCCTGGTGACACAAAATTAATAGGAAAATATTGCCTGTTTTGCTCTGAACTTGACAAATATGTTATTGTACAGAAGGATTAACACTATCAGATGTCTTGTAACTTTTCCAAGAGGGACTGAAATATCCATACATTAGATAGGACTTTCCAAGAAATGCAATTTCTTTTGCTAACTGATTTATTTCAGAAAAGATCAAGAACTGATCCAGAAGTAATTTACACCAGGTGCAGCCTTAAAAATAATTCAAATTTGTACATAAAAACATCAGCATACTCAATCCCATTGACCTTTAAAATGGCTATAGACATTCATTTTGAGTACTTGTAAAGGTGAAGTCAAAATAAACATATAAATTGATGCCACACATATTCCATCATACAGGAGTTGTGATTCTTACATAAACCCTGATTCACTGGTTTTTCATGTTTTCAACTCACTGACTGATCAATTATTTAGTTTTCAGCTTCTGCAAATGCCTGATTATATAGTGAAAAAGAATGTAGGGAATCTGGACTGAATCACTCTTTAGAGGAGGAAAGGTGTTAATTTAATCTTTCCTTGCACAATCATGCAAATAAATGAGGTAAAGGTGAACCACAACTAAATTTTCAATCAGAAGAAATCTCTAAAGATACTTTACTGTCTAGTGAAACTGTCTGGTAACAGATGCTTCTTAAAATTGAAATATGTTGATATAAACTACAGAATAGCAAGCAAGAGGTTTTTTTATCTTAGGTTTAATATCTGTTTTTCTTTTTAATTTAATATACAGGAGCCTGAAAAGCAGCTATTTCTAGGTGTTTTGGTGCTTGTTGTTTGAATTTTGCACATTAAAAAAAATTACTATTAATTACACCTTTCATTTATATATGTTCCATAATGAGTATATAAAAGCTCTTTGTGTTTATCCTGTTTTCATATGACATCATCTCTCATCACGTAAATTGCATTCACCACTTCTGTCATTCATTATTGGGCTGACCTTAAGCTAAATAATAGGTTTGAAATTTATTTTTTAAATCCTGATGTTAGATTTTTCCACTTTTATCTGATTGTTAGGTAAATTTTCATTTCCTATATTTCACTTAATTTTCATTACTGCAACTCAGAAAATATTCTTTTCTCCTAGAAGAATAAAATTCACCTTTACATGTCTTTGATAAATACATAGTTCATGTCATAATATAATAATTTAAAATACTGATCTATTTTCTTTTTATCTGGTGATATAAAATTATTTTTCTATAGCTTTTGAATACCGTGTTTATTTATTCACACTTCTCTAAAGTGTGAATAAATTAGATTTTCTATTTTTTGTTGTTGTTGCTTTTTTTTTTTTTCCTCACAGATAGTTTAATTTTAGTTTAGTTTTTCCTCACAGCTAATTTATCTGTTGTAATATTCCATGTAACTGTGAATTTTTGGAATGCTGATCTGGGTAGTCACTGATGTGTACATCCAAACAGTTGAAGAGTGTTATCTCACCTCTTTGTCTGTACTGTGTAATTCATAGTAATGTGTTTTTCAGGAATTTAGAGAATTTTTAAGACCTACATCAGCATTTCAAGCTTCTTTTTCCCAAGATACCTGTAAATGTAGATATCCATGCCTAGGTTACATGCAAAATAGTTTTATGGGATTTTTAAAATAAATATATAGTGCTCTAAAGGTAGATAACTGGACGTTAGAAATTCTAGGTGACCATCATCCCACCTACCACAAGTATGTGGAATTCAGGTAGCTAAACTAATAACCCTGGTTCTCCTCATAGTGAATAAAAAGTAACAGAATTATTTAAAAAACAATTCAACCAAACTATTTCAAATACTTTTTAGGGTGGAATAAATTGCCCTTTGGGTTAGTACTATGTTCCATGTAAATGTGGAGTTTATTTGTCGTCTTTTTTATTAACCATTATTATCTTTTGTTTGGTAAGAGGCACAGCGTACATATTACCATTGTTTTTATCCACCGCACTATTTTGTATCACATATTGTTCTTCAATGTATCATGCACTCCTTACAATTTTTAATTTGATACAATCCTTAGGAAAGAAATAGTGTCTGAAAGGTTTCATTTCGACAATAATTGCATTGTTCAATCAAGCAAGATTTTTAGTGTCTGATTTAGTAATGGAGATGTCAAATTCCAGTCATTTGTTCTAAATTATTTGAAGTGGTCACCTTGAAATACTTTAATGAATACAGAGTAAATATATAATAATTGTACACATTTATTCTAGATAAGTTTTTTAACAGCATTAGTTGTTCAGTAAAATTCTCCTGAACATTTAATCTTCCCTACAGTGTTGAATTTCTTTTAAAATTTCAAGAAAGGTTCAGGCAAGATAAAAGGTTATAAAAGTATGGCAACTATATACGTGTGCCTCCTCCCTTCCTTTTGCCTAAATGGTAGCACCACTTTTTCTTTTTATGCATGCAATTAACAAATAATTATGGTGTTACAAAAAATAATTCTCTTGTTAAAAGAACAGTCCTAAGGATTTTTAGAGGTAAAAAATACTATCCCTAGGTTGTAACTGAACTGCAGAAACTGTACACATCTGATGCAAATAAGACTTGAGAAGCCATCTCGGTCTCCACGCATCTCAGAAAGATGGATTATTCCAGGGCACTGTACTCGGTGATATATTGTATGAGGCACTGGCCGTGAGGAAAAGCTTTGTGGGATCATGCAATAAAAATGTAGGTGAATGGCCCTTGCCTTTGTCCATTCCCACAGGAACCTTAAAGGCTTTTAGTAAGACCTTTCTGAGTCTTTTCCCTCCTGTGCTACATACATGGAGACAAAGCACACGCTGGCAGTGAGCTCAGCACAGCAGGATACCTTGCTCCTGGGTAATAACCTTCCATGGGGATTTACTTGGCTAGCCTCAAAGTTGCAGAGAAGGGCATGCAGCAGCATGGACGGAGCATGGAAAGTGGCACATCAGGTAGAATTAAAGAGTCCCAACACCCTGGCTGTCCTGCAATTTCATTCACAAACTGAGTAGAAAGAGTTAACTGTTTAACTGAATACTTTCATCCTTTTTTCCAGGATGAAGCAGAATGAAGTACTGTGAAGATTCTTAACAGCTGAGAAGCATCAGAGATGCCACACATGTGTGTGCATCAGCAATGACACTGTGAGAGCAAGCCTAGAATTTTGTACTTTTTCAGTATTTGATTTTTCATCCTTAACATTTTACATACCTTTTGGTGTCTGTGGACATTTCCTATATATCTTTAGACCAAGTAACTATGTATTGTGTATTCCCAACAGAAGAAAAAAGTGAAAGTGTATAGTAAGGTCTGCTTGCTTGTTCTTTTTTTTCTGATCTTGTAGAATAACTAGAGAGGCTTCTGTTTTCTTCTCTGCAACCTGATAAAATCATGTTTATTTTAATCTAACTTTTTAAATGACAACACTTTACACTTATTGAATTTTCAAACATAATCTTTCTTGTACTTTCTCTCTCTCTCTCTCTTTTTTTTTTTTTGTTACTTAAATATTATTTTGTGTTCAGATATACCATGTTTTCTATAAATAATTCAGTATTACCTGGAACCTTTAACAAGAGTGTGTTCATCCTTGACACTTTCTATGGATGGATATGTATTTTTTGATTCAAGTTAACACCTAAATTTCACACATTTGTGAAAAAGAAAATCATAGAGAATTTTATCTGATAGAAATTTGATGTAGTCTTCGGGAATCAAGTTCAACAAACTAGGTATCGGACAAACCAAAGAAAAGTGACTGAGGAGTGGAGTATGGTAAGAATAATGAGGTTTTCTATCTGAAGAAGGAAATAGAATATCAGTAGGGGGGGTATAATATTATTAATTTAGGGGAGGAAAAAGAGAAGGAATAAAACCTCAAAACATGTTCAAGGTGAACTGAGAGGAGGAAAGGTATCCTATTAATTTGAATATTACTGGAAAACTAGGGAGTTGCATTTTGAATCTGGAATGAGAGGACAGTCCCCTAAATGAGTTACTTGTTTAGGATCAGGGAAAGCTGCAGTCATTGCCTTGCTCTCTTTTGTACAGTGATAGTGTTGTTGGACTTGTGCCTATTTCTCTGTGCTTATTCTAAATAAAAAAATAGCACTTGCTAAACTCTTCAGAGTATCTTCCAGAATAATTAGGATTTGCTGTGTGTTGGAGATAATGGTGATTCCAATATGTTAACTGGTTTTGGTGTGGAAATGTCCCAAGCAAAGGAAGATATTTAACCAGCCTGGCTTGCTCTGAAAGGCAATACCTGTACTTTCCTGAACTATGTTTGGAATTGTGTGCCATAATAAGAAGTACAATTACATTCACTCTAACATAACAATGATATAGATGTTCCTGAAAGCATAGAAAAAAATAGTTTTGCTTTCTTTTGTTTTCTTTATGTGTGTACGACGGTGTAAAAAAGTTAAATAGATTTCTGAATTCTGATAGATTTTCCGACTAAAACAAGTAGATTTTGGAATTATATTTAAAAATGGATCAGTAAATCCTAGCAAAGACTATGCAATTCTTCTGAAGGAATGATTAAACAGGTAAAATGCATGAGAAATAATGGTGCTAATTTCCAATGTCCAGAAACAGATCTGACAAACACTGCTGTAATCTAAGTATTGGAACACTGTATGTTGTTTACTGAACAAATTTATCTGAAGACATTGTCTTAGATAACAACTCTTAATTTCTGATCTTTAAATTCTCAGAATACATTCAGATTCAAAGACTCAATTCCACTCTATCTGAAGTCAAAGTTGTAAGAACAATATAGCTGGAAATGAGCCCCTCTATTAATAGCTCTTAATACGATACTCAAATGTGTTTCAAAGATACTTAAAAGGGCAATAAGAAAAATTGAGAGTGGTGTTCTGAAACGCTGTACTGCAAATTCCATGTTGTGCTAAAAACACCAGTAGCCTGATTTCTAAAATGTCTGTTACAATCTAGATTTGATTTGCTAGATAAATTATTAGATTCAGAAAAAGTACTGGATAGGGAAAAATTCAGAGAAAAGAATAACAGCAATAATAATAAAGCCTCCCAGTGCCTTATGTTTAGATCAGAGGGTTTAGTTATAAAATTACAAATGAAGCAATATTTGAAGGAGAAAGTATTAAGAATATGCTGGGAGGGAATATTAAATGAATTAATGAAAGGACCTTTTACTAATTAACTATTACTCAGTAAGAAGAAACAACTTTCAAATGCCAAATGAAGGTAATGTGATTAATAAAAAAAGAAAATGATCACACTTCTTATCAGCTTAAACGCAATGCAAACATAATGGTGAACTTGGTGTTGTGATGATGTTGTCAACTGTTTATCTTGGCTTGCAGCGAGAAGCCAGGCACAGAGAGATTTTATGCAAAAACTCTGCCGTCACATGGAAAAAGGAAAATAGTAGCTTTGGGGTTAATACAATGTTCCTTTTACTGATCGAGTTCCTTGTTCAATGCTTGAAGAACACAAATGTTTCAATGACCCTCTCCCAATGCCATGTGGCAGATGGCAAATCTAGAGGTGTAAATGAGGAAAGAGCACATGCCAGTTGCCTCTTTGATACACACATCTGGCCACAAAATTGTAATATAAACCCTCACAAAGTCTAAAATAATCCAAAAAAATCATGAATTAGGCAAAGGAAATGTAATAGAAATACCTGACTGAGAATGGTA
The DNA here is from genome assembly GCF_000700745.2 of Antrostomus carolinensis. Taxonomy (NCBI): domain Eukaryota; kingdom Metazoa; phylum Chordata; class Aves; order Caprimulgiformes; family Caprimulgidae; genus Antrostomus; species Antrostomus carolinensis. The sequence continues at coordinate 1,082 of NW_010317127.1, read as the reverse complement.
TTTAGTCATGTGTGTGCAGTTTTTTAATTGAAAAGACATTGTTTCCCTCCCTGCTTCTGGGAAGATAGTGTGGAGAGTGCCATTTTGAGATTCAGATGCAAAGTCTTACAGGCTCAGTGAAATCTGTCTCAGTAGTTTTATTCTATTCTTTCAGTAGTTTTATTCTATTCTGTCACTGTTTCTTTCCTGAATAAAACTACTATTTTTAGGCTTATGCAATATTAGTTGTTCTAATTGTCAATAAAATTTTATCTTATTTCAGAAGGGATTTAATTTCAGCAAAGAGTGAATTTCTCAGTAAAGACATGGAATAGGCAGAAGAGCAGGTACAAAATACTCTATTATGACAAAAAATTAATGGAGAGTCCAAGTTCTTTCTGTAATATATGTTGAATGTGAGGGCTGGTGAGTGGGCTGGTGGATGAAATTTAGCTTTCTTATTCTTAATTAAATTATTGCATATTTTAAGGCTGAGGCAAGTTTATTTAATATCTTTTGAGCTATTTCTTCTCTGCTGTCTCGATGGGTTTGAAATTTACCTAAAATTGTCATAGAGGTAAGGAACTCTGCTTTGTTCTGAACACACAGATGACAGCCATCAGTACAGTTTAGAGAAAAACTTCAAGAAATCATTTATTTCTTTACTAATATAGGGAGTTTTTTACTGCAATTTCCAGATCACTACCTTAAGTCTTGCCAGACAGTCAGATTTTTTTTTTTTTAAACAAAGCTCCTGCTTCACCAGCTACTTTAAATGTACAAAATGAAATACCCTTTGGTCTCTCAAGTCATTCTCTCCTGGACCTACGTTTTATCAACATTTTTGAAATGTACAGAGGTCGGTAATTAGGAGCACTATTAGTTTGGTGTATTCATGAGATATGGGACAAACAAAAACAGGTCTAGTTTCCTCATTAAAGGTACTTGCTTCTCTAACAGCTTGTGAGCCCCAGTGAAATCCAACCTCGGAATAAGGTCCCTGTCACTCACCTGTATTGGGTTTGCATGGCAAGGTTTTGGTAGCAGGGCGGTGGGGGAAATAGGGGTGGCTTCTGTGAGAGAAGCTGCCAGAAGCTTCCCCC
>NW_010317125.1:25610-41743 GCF_000700745.2 Antrostomus carolinensis | reverse complement strand
TTACAAGGGTAGGTAATGATAGAACAAGGGGTAATGGCTTGGAACTGGAAGACGGTAGGTTTAGATTAGATATTAGGAAGAAATTCTTCACTGTGAGGGAGGTCAGACACTGGAACAGGTTGCCCAGAGAAGCTGTGGATGCCCCCTCCCTGGAAGTGTTCAAGGCCAGGCTGGATGAGGCTTTGAGCAACCTGGTCTAGTGGAAGGTGTCCCTGCTGATGGCAGGGGGGTTGGAACTAGATGATCTTTAAGGTCCCTTCCAACCCAAACCATTCTATGATTGTATGAAACATCCACTTATTCTGGTTGAGATTTTTATCTTTATTCTTCACTTGCTTCTCTTCCAGCTGTGTGCCCTCATCTCTCAGCTGCGATTCTCTTCCCCTCTTGATTCTTTCACTCCAGTTCTGCCGAGCAGTACACTTATGATAGCTTTTATAACAACCTACAGAGGAAATCTAAAACACAAGGTAATTTCTAGAGAAAAAGTAATCACTTTTTTTTTTCTTAATAGGCTTTCAAATACCATTTCATAATTTACTTCAACAGAAAAAGCAAACTTCACTGATAATAGTTTCTTTGTTCATCATCCACTATATAATGTGCAACCTTAAACTGCCTTTTTCAGCCTATCCTGGAAAAACATCTTTGTTTTGAATGATTTTGTCCCTCTCAAAACCTGCTCTCCTCTACTTTTCTACACTCATAATTAAAAGGAAACTCCATGTGAACAAACACGCAGGGACCAGATTCAGGTTGTACCCAATCTGGTTGCAGCAACGTTACCAAAATATTTCCGTAGTAATCGTTCTCTGCAGTGGAATCATCAAAATGACACAAATCCATATTCACTGAAGCACAATAAGACTTCACCAGTAAAGCCCTCAAAGTAATGTGGCCAAAACTAAACCACCACTACACAATAGAACAAACACATACAGTTAACAGATAAAAGGACAAAAGGATCCAGTTAGTGGGAGAATACTCCTCAGAAAACAACTGCTGACTCCTGAACACTGAAGCTCAGTGGAAGATCTGCAAAAGATAAGCCTAGGAAATAAAATTCTAACTCTGTTGGATATTTAAAAACCACTCATTCAATGGCAAGACCAGTTTTATGGCACCTTGTAAATTCCATTCCTCCTCCTAACCATTTTATTCACTTTATACAGTGAACAGTCCATCTTTTGTATTTAGCTGCGAAGTTTGCTATTCTGTTCTAAACCTGAAGAAGACCAGCTCAATGGCTTTGTACAACAAAAGATACTATTTTTACTTACAAACATGGCCACACGTATACCCAATGCATCATCACAGCTACAAACGCATGGCTACTTTTCACGTTGTCCTCTACTAGGAAACATTTGTGGGGTACCTATTTTATTCCTTTGTCTCTTCTTTTGTGCTGCAAGATATCTCTTTCCTCCACACCTTAACATTTTCCATCACATACCTGTATGACTAGTTTTTCTTCTCCCATCGTTTTGTTCCTTATCTCAAATACAGTTCCTAGTTTCCCATCTTTCTTTCCAATTTCTCCTCCACTGCAAACACTATTTGCTTCTCCTCAATGCAGAACTCCCGCAAGGAATAGGGTTTAAAACAGATTTTTTTTTTAAACACATTTAAAGAATATCCATAAGCATGTGAGAAAGACCTATGCAAACAGTTCTGAGTCATGACAACTCAACAGGTGTGTCCTAACACTGAATCCAATGTGCATACCAAAGACCATTCATACCACTCCACTCAGCCTGAAGATGAGTTCAATTCCCATTTAATCAGCTGTTCCAAGAAGCTCAGATTTTCTAACAGTAGATGCTAGAGGATTTGTTCTCTCTCAAATTCCATGCTTAAGGTCCTATGCCAAGGAAAGCCATCATATTCATAAATGAAACCAGGTGATAAAATGAAATTATTTATTACTGTTCCACCAACATGAATATTCAAATTTTTACAAGTGTTCACCAAGAAGCAAAACCAGTCACAACAATATTTTATCCACAAATACTATGACATATGCAATCTTCCATATAATAATTCAGTTCTGTTGAACATTTTTATGAGTCCATGATAAACGTTTCAAAGTCTTGGTCTAAGTCTGAAACGAGGGCATCCACAAAATCTTCAATTGAAGGTGACTTCTGAAGCATACCTACAAAACCAATACAATAGACTTTTAGCAATAATACTATGACCTTGAAAGCTTTGTCAATAATAACACGTACTGGTAACTAACATTCAATGTCACAATACGACAGAACCAGCTATCATGTTTCTCTGTCAATAAATAAATGCAATTACAGTGTACAGAGATTATTGAATTTCTTAAAGCTACCTGTTACATGTTATCACAGATGTGAGAGCTTTCAAGATTACTGACTGATTTTGATCATTACAATCTTGCTTAAGCATGGAATTATATAAATTTTAAAGCAATGTGACCATAGACTCAGTCATTTCCAAATGACTGGAATAAATCAGTGATTGAGCAGGTACATAAATCCTTACCTGCTGAGTCTCAGGTTTGGCAGAGCCAGAAAAACCAACATATTTTCTCAAAGTGTTACACACCTTAAAAGCATTTAATTTATTATTTAAAGTACAAATATCTCTGAAATTTTTCACAAGGCATGAAACATACGCAAACAAAAGCATTTTCAGTGCAATGTGGTATTAGTTTTGTTGTTTTATAGTACCAGGACTTACCTTTTATGAAGAATTTTAATTAGTGCATGTTAGCTGTAGCATATGGCTACAGAATAACAGACAGGGAAATTAGCATAATGAAGAATTATGCTCAAGTACTTTGTCAGGTAATTCTATAAACAGAGCAGCTAAAAGTCTTGCACCATCCTCCCCAGAATCCCAGTTTTTAGGAAGCATGAGAATATGTCCTGTAAATTGTTTTCAGATGTTTCTTTGTACTTAACATTACATTAATGCTGGTCTTTTCACTGTTATTAACATTTTCAAGATTATACATGGAAATTTACTGCATTACTTGTACCAGAAAAAAAAAAAAACAACAGTACAGCTGCCAAATAATGTAAAATTTAATCTTCATACTTCTTTGAACTGATCTGTTCTTTCTGACAACTGCCAAAGTAAATATAACCTCGTTCTACTCTTTCTGATCGGTGTACCTACTGAACATAATTTTATATTCTTTCACATCCTCAACAATATTTGCTTTCAGTGGAAATTATAATTACATGCTGCTAAAAGACCGGAATCTTTTCTACAACACAATGATTCAAAACCCACCCGGAAACAGACCAGCTTGAGGTAATTTTGCATGAGCAACCAAAAAGAATTTTCTTGCTAAGACCTCACAATCCCATTTCAATCTGATTTAAACAGATGTTGCAAGTGTCAACACAAACTGACACGACCCAGTAGAATTATACTGAGCACTAAAAGGAACACAAATACAGGTTGACTGAAATGCTGTTAAATGAAGTTTGTATCAAGCTGTTTTCAAAATGAAAGAGAACACAGTATTTCCAAATACTTGGTAAATTTGTCATCTAGTCTAAGTAAAATTGCTGTGGAATTACTTCTAGCTCACAATGAAAAATGGCTTACTATATATATGCTGGGCTGAGAAACAGATGTGTCCAGATACCAGCTACTAATCTAACCTCCCCAGGGAGTCACAGTCTCTTGCAGACTCCCTCTCTCAGGTTCCTGAGTGGGCTGGCAGGGGGACACGCATATTTGCTCCCTAACAACCTTGAAAAAATTCCAGTTTAAACTCATATGATTTTCCTGCAGTTTTCTCAGAAGTGGAGAGAATGCCTTAAGAAGGTGGCACGGATGGCAGCCCACTGGAACATGCACTGTCATGCGTGACTACTGGATCAGTTGGAGCAGTCCAGTCCCAACCGTGCAATTCATTTTGCTTTTCTTTTTTTTTTGCCTCATTTTGCCTCAGACATTTACATCTGAACTAACTGGCTCTATTTCTAGAAACCAAACAGTAGGAAGACCTTCATGGGTGCTGCTCATCTGACCTTTTTCAGAGGTCTACTTTATGATGAGATGAATTGTGTGAGAACCTACTTTTCCCTGTATCCCAGAAAGGAAACCTGAATGAAACCAGCTCAGGTATAAAAATCTGAAGTTTGTGAAATTATTCCTTCCTTCCATTTTTTAGGATGTGGTTCTATAAAAGAACCATTTTTCTATAGCCAATATGTCCTTTTCTATCAAATATCAATATGGAGGGATGACTGTAGTGCTGCATAGACAGTATATAAAAATGGTTACATAGAGGTAACCACCACGCCCCAAGCCCCAAAATACAAAAACCCCCTTCCAATACTGACTTCATAAAAAACAGCCAGCCCAGGGGATGTTTCACCAATTCTTCTGCTGTGGAAAATTCTTAAAGCCAGAATTATCAATATGTTCCAAAAGAATAAAAGCTAACAGTATAATGATCACGGAGGAGAGAAAAGACTGATGCTGGGATTATCTTCAAGTAGATTTATTTCCCCTCTCACATAAAAATGACAAATCATAACAAAAACATTCCAACCCTGGATATTACAAAATTAATAAAAGAAATGTAATTAACTACAGTACACTTGGATGTATTTTAGTGCAGCTGAATACACTCTTACCAAATCTCACTCAAAATGTGTTACAAATTGTATATATTTAAACTCCACTTGGTTTGTTTTAAATATGTAGGAGAATTCAAAATTGTTCTGGCAATAGTGATGTCAAATGACCTTCTACCCAACTTCTGATAATACAAGCAGACTCAAATTTCAGATTTCTTGCATTGGTGGTCTACTGCATCACTATTTTCTCATCACTGACATGGAAAGCAGAGACTAGCAGAATTTACTTTTGCAAGGGAAAGATGAAGAGTAACTGAGGTCATCACTGAACGACTCCTAATGTAGTAAAGTGATCATGCCCTTATGAAATAAATAACTACAGATTTTAGAGTAGACAACTCCAAAAGAAACAGACATGGATGGTATTTCCGTGTTTCAACCTCTTATTCTACACAGATGTGTTAAGAATGGTCATGTCTCCCTTCAAACTCCATTAAAACATATCAAAGCAGGATCAGCTTTGATATATTATAAGTACTCAGCACTTCAGTCTAAATGATTTAGTAAGATGTCCACAAGGTCTGATGGTTGCAGTTTTAAAATCCAGGAGTGTATTTTATACATTCAGCCCAACTCTTATTTCAGCTCAGTCTCTCCCAAGCCTAAGGCAACTGCATAACTTATCTTCTCTGCTTTGAAGTTTTCTTTCACATTACAGCACTGTGGTTAACCACACCCTTTTGAGAGATGGTTAGCTATAACCTGCAATCACTAGAAACTGGGAGAAGAATAAAGCCTGTGGCAAAATTTGGCCTCTGCCCCTTTGGAACACTAATTATTTTGGGTCCCTGTAGTTTGAGTTCACATATGTTGCCATTCACATCACCTTTTAGGATTTATGCATATTTCTTATACTTTCAAACAGACGTACAATCATTATCTGAACATCTTTACAGCCTCTTAAAATAATAATTATTCTACAAAGTACAATTTGAGGCAGGGAAAAACAAATTTTCAAACTGCATTGGAGCAAATGCATGTTTATTTACAGATTCAGTTGGTTTGATTACTGTGTATGCACACAGCTGAGTATGTCTGTCTGCAATATTAACAAATCAAGAACACAACTTCACGTGTATTTTGCATGAGGACTCCTTCCAAGACCCAAAAGGCAATGTGACTGCATCAAAACTGCAGGAGAAGCGCACTCCAGGATATGTGCCACGCTCTCTGCTCCCAGATCATCCAACCCAGCATGTTCCACACTGCAATTCACTTTCTGCCTATGCACCTGGGTTTCTTTTCAGTCAGAGAGTGCCAAGGGAGAGGAGGAGGGATGGTGCACACCTGAATCTTGTTCAGACCTGCAACCAGCACACAACTGGACCTGGAAGGGACACCTGGGTTACATATCTTTAAAGGAATTTAGAGGGTCCAAAAGAGCCATGTGGCCAACCCACAATAACAGAGGAATCAAGTTCTTCTCTTAACTGTATTTCCTGTCTAAGGGGAAAAAAAGCAAGCCTCTCAGACAAAGTATTGTTCACTCATTTTTTAATTGCTCCTGCTATCTATATTTGTGACTATTTCTGTATTTTGTAGATTATTAAAGGGGTAAGATAAAAAGGGTCCCTTCAGAAAATGCTTAAAAAAGTTCCATAAAGCCTTTGTGGTTTTGTTTTTTTTAAATGGAAACAAATGCCAAGAGAATCAAATCCAAACAAATAAGCAAACAAGTGTATTGTATTTTCTAATTAAAGACCAGTCCAAACAGGTCTCTTGTCAGTAACTTCACTGGATGGCAGGTTGGATCCTTTATCTTTCCTAATCAGTACATCCACAGAATCATGTGGGAGAAAGATTAAAAGATAGGGTCACAGCCAAACACAAAAGAAAGATGATAGCTTCTAAGAAGACAATCATACAAAGAAACTGTACAAATGAAATGCATTTGTGAAGTTATCTGTTATCAAACAATCAATGAATATGGCTAACTTGACAATGAGATATGGAAGCACTTCGAGGGTGAGGCCACATACTTGCATCCAGAAGTCAGACTTGTACAAGTGCATTTCTTTATATTAAAAAAAAAAAGAAAAAAGCCTGAAATAACAGCCTATGGAACTTAAGGTTTTTGAAATATGGCACTAGTGAGCACAGAAACTGGACTGTTTCCCTGAAGAAGAGTAAAATCAACAAGGTTTTAAGTCTGGAGGATCTGTCTTTAATCAGGAATCCATTTGGTCATCTGCTATGGGAATGCAGTTTTGCAACTGATGAAAACCAACAAGATGGAAATCAAGTATTCTGGAACATCCGTAATGAAAAGGAAAAAATGCAGTGAAAGGAGTCAGAAGCTGATTGAAACTAAACAAACTAAAGAACAAGTAACTGCTCTTTTCTCCTTAAATTCTCAATTTTTGTAATAAATACAGAGTAATTGAGTATAAACTTATAATAAGCTTTCCCATCATGTTCTTCTATGATTTAACTTAAATAATCCCAAACAGGTGACCAAATTATTAACTTGTCAAAAGACCTGAGTCACCTCAATTTCATTTTCCAGGGAGTCATTCAAGCATGGTTGTTTAAGTTTTGCATGGTTTATAGATGAACATTACAATATGCACAGGCAAGGAATCTGCTGATGAATTCTGATTATTTTTATGATCTTGATTATTTTCTAAAATTTCTGTTTAAAGTAATATTAAAGAAATTCAGAATATAAAAGTGGCCAGGGGGATAATCTGAAGCAAGGAAGATATACCCTTGGTGAAAGAGGATCAGATCAGGGAATATTTAAGCAATCTGGACATACAGAATCACAGGCTGTGACGGGATGCGGAGTGCTGAGGGAACTGGCAGATGGCATTGCAAGGTGACTCTCAGTAATCTTTTTAGCAATCATGGCACTGGGAGAAGTGCCTAAAGACTGGAAAAAAGCAAATGTCACTCTACCTTCAAGCAGAGCAAGAAGGACAACCCAGGGAACTAATGGCTGGTTAGTCTCAACTCAAGCCCTAGGAAGGTGGTGGAGCAGCTAATCCTGGAAAACATTTCCAGGCTCATGAACAACAAAAAAAACCATCAGGAATGGTCAGCACGGAGTCAACAAGGGCAAGTCATGCTCAATCAACATGATAACCTTACATGGCGAAACAACTGGCCTGCTAGATGAGGGGAGACAGTGGACATTGTCTATCTAGACTTCAGAAAGGTTTTTAACACTGGCTCCCTTAAGATCCACACAGAGAAGCTGTTGATGTATGGGCTGGATGAGCAGACAGGGAGGTGGACTGGAAACTGGCTGAATGGCTGGGTGCAGTGGGGGGTGATCAGTGCCACAAAGTCTAGTTAAAGGCCAGTGACTAGTGGTGTACCCCAGGGGTCATACTGTGTCCAGTCCTGTTTACTGTCTTCATTAATGACATGGGTGACAGGGCAGAGTTCAACAGAGAGAAGTGCAAAGTCCTACACCTGGCAAGGAACAACCCCAGGCATCAACATAAACTGGGGGCCATCTAGCAAGAAAGCAACTTGGCCAGCAAGGACCTGGGGGTTCTGGTGGACACCAAGTTAACTTAACCCAGCAATGGGCCTTTGCCTCAAAGAAAGTGAATGGCATCCTGGGCCACATTAGGCAAAGAATTGCCAGCGGGTCAAGGAAGGTGATCATTCTCCTCTACTCAGCAGTGGTGAAGTCACACCTGGAGTGCTGGGTCCAGTGCTGGATAACAGAATCACAGAATCATAGGGGTTGGGAGGGACCTCAGGAGATCATCTAGTCCAACACCCCTGCCAGAGCAGGTTCCCTACAACAGGTTGCAGAGAAAAGCGTCCGCAAGAGTTCGGAACATCTCCAGAGATGAAGACTCCACAACCTCTCTGGGCAGCCTGTCCCAGTGCTCCGTCACCCTCACAGTAAAGAAGTTTTTCCTTAAGTTTGTCTGGAACTTCCAGTGTTCCAGTTTTTGCCCATTGCCCCTTGTCCTGTCAGTGGGCACCACCTAAAAGAGCCCAGCCCCATCCATTTGGCCCCCACATTTCAGATATTTATAGACATTGATAAGATCCCCTCTCAGTCTTCTCTTCTCCAGGCTGAAGAGTCCCAGCTCTCTCCGCCTCTCCTCATACGGGAGATGCTCCAGGCCCCTCATCATCTCTGTGGCCTCCACTGGACTCTCTCTAGAAGATCCCTGTCCCTCTTGAACTGAGGAGACCAGAACTGGACACAGTACTCCAGATGTGTGGAATTCTCACCAGGGCAGAGTAGAGGAGGAGGAGAACCTCCCTCCACCTGCTGGCCACACTCTTTTTAATGCACCCCAGGATACTGTTGTCCTTCCTGGCCACAAGGGCACACTGCTGGCTCATGGCCAGCCTGCTGTCCACAGGGACACCCAGGTCCTTTTCCACAGAGTTCCTCTCCAGCCGGTCAGCCCCCAACCTGTACTGGTGCATGTGGTTATTCCTCCCCAGGTGAAGGACTATACATCAGCAGTCTGTGCTCTTATCACCAGTATCACTCAGGCTAATGCTGTCTGGTTCTATTACACGTGAGCAAACACACCAGCAGGTGCACTAGAGTTACTGACCTTAAAGTGACACACAGTTCTATTTAGTGATTATGAATTTAATGATTTTAAAAAAATAAAAAACAAACTATATATAAGATTTTTTTGTCACATCATAAAAGATCCCATTATTCTAACATTGACACCAAGTTCACTGGCCTGCAGCATGTACAACCATTCCTTAAACACAGCTTGCTCTCTTCTTTAAAACCCCAGTTGCACAGCCATCACTTCACCACCTACCACTGGTCCTGAGGTATCAGGTATCATGAAGTATCTGCGCTAAATTAATTGAGGACTATGAGCATGAGCTTGATGCCTATGAATAGTGAAATGCCTAAAACGTCTAATTACTGCATTACAAGAGAGATAAACTTGTTTGTGTGCTTTCTATGTACCTTCTTGTATTTGAATTTCCTTTAAACTTAAAATACACCTGGAATTTCTTGGACTATGATACCACTTTTTCAGGTTAATTTCAGTAACAAGTTTTATCCAAAATAACTGATGCATGCTCTCAACCCCAAACTGATTGATGCTCCAACCATGTTCCACTGCGTTCTCTCATATGCAAGGGGGAGAGCCAGCTGTAGTTCCATAGATTTTATGTAAGTTCATCCAGACATTGATTTTGCAAACTTTGTTCAAATATTTGATTCAAGGGAGCACACTGCCAGGAACTACAACATAGCCCCTAGGACATTCCAGGAAGATTCCATGCTCAGTAAAATTAAAAATACATCGCAGAAATAGAAGAGACTATAAGCATAATGGTCTTTAAAACCAATTTTTTTTCTCTACCGTATGACTTGCAAAATAATTAGACTTTCTTGTAAAGATGTACATTCCTGTCTTGCAACTACTTAATCCACAATCTTGGCCTGCAGTTTTCTGAGGTTACAAACACAGGCTCTTCAAGAGCAGTAAAGAAAGGTAAGTTTGCAAAGTCATGCTGAAGGAAAAGCAGCCCTGTAGATCAGAAATATAAACAGACTCATCTAGAGAATATATAGTTGCTTAATATACGAGGAGTCTAAAGAGAGCAGAGGTTATGGCCTCAAACATAAACAAATGGGTCAAAGAACCAAAATGTTCTAGTTATGAAACTGTGCCAAGTTCATGATGAAATACAGATGCATTACCACTGTCTTCCTTATCTGTAGAAAAAAACCCCACAACTTCCAGTCTCCCAGACTGGAGTGATCAGAGGCCAGTGAATTAATATTAATCCTTAATATTAACATTTTCAGAGCAAATTCAAGGCTGCCCTATTAGATGAAGTACTTACCAAGAGCTCATATCAGGAATAGCGATACTAATGCGAAACTGTTTGGTTTGAATATTGCAATATTACAGAGGAAAGTCTTTATCCTGATATCATTGACAGATTTGAGATGAAATCAGCAGTTTCTCAAACATGTTTCATTCTCTTGACATTATTTTTTGATTATATTAAGCAGAGTAATTTAGCTATATTAATGACTTCAAAAAGTCATTTTCCAGATTCAAAAGGCAAACATAGCATTTGAGAAGAATAATGAATGATATTTCATTATTACAGATTCTTTAGACTTTCAATTCATGACAATGTATATTCAAAGTACTAATACAACCAAAGCTATTTTGATGATGATAAAATGACACGGCCAAAACAAGTTCAAATACTTTTATACAAAATAAATAGATCTATTAAGAATTCCATGTATGTAAAATTACTCATTTTTTGTAATAAAAATGGTGTAATCTATCTTCCTTCAAATATGTGATACACTTATTCTGAATTCTTTATAGACAGCCTTGTAATACAACCCTTTCCAACACTTCACCCCAACTATCTGTGTCTTTTATTCTGTATATCACAAGTTCTACTGACTATGACACAAAGTTGACAACCAGTACACTTAACTATGTAAAAGACCAAGTTTTCTTTCAGAAATCAAATGAAAATAATAATTAAACTAAAAAGATCAAATTGGGAAATACAGTTAAATTATTTCTTCATGGAGCAAGGGAATAAAACAGTTCTAATTTTTTTCTACCTTGAACCATAAGTATGGGCTCTTTTCCACCGCCGTGTGCCAGCATCTCTCTACGATAACGCTCACCCATTGCCCTGGAGAAACACAGATGTTAGAGCCATCTGCAAACACAACTGTTCAGCTTTCACTCAGGTTTGCTTCTAGGATCTCTACAGAACTCAGACAGAGACTGAAGGAAATCTTCCACCCTGGAACAATGACTACCTTGATTCCATGTTGACTCCTTAATTAAAATTACATTTAAAATTATACTACTAACTGAACTAGACAAATGTTATACATATGAATATGTGTCGGTGTTTACAGAAGTTAATTTGCAAACATTTTAGGCCTCATTGCTCCAAGAGGAAAAGCCATTCTGTTACAATGCTCTGAACATTCACCTAAGGTATAAGAACACTTATAATCTGTGATCTCACAATTTACTTTTTAATTTCACAAAGCAAAATGAGTAGGACAGCTATACTTAGCTTTGAAGTTGGTGACATGAAGCTCATTTAATACCCGCAGTTGCTTTTGATTTCAATAGAAAATTACAAGTAATTAGGCACCTATGAAAATCAAGCTCTGTAATTACATCTAAATATGGATTTCAGTGCCTCCCAACTGGCACACCTGTATTTTAAACCATCAACATGAATTTTTTTGCACCAATGAACATGTCCTAAAGTACACTTTATACCTGTGGTTATTTCCTGTTCTGTAATCCTCTTAAAAAAAAAAAAAATCAAGAAAAAGGCTGAAAACTAACTGTCATTTAAAAAGTGCATCAATCTACGTGGCCCCATTTGTTTCAAGCTTTCCAGAAGCAAGTAGCACAACACTTCATTCTCAATATTTTATCTGTTTTTACCTATCAAATGGGTCCTGAGCAAAACACTGTTTCCACACCATGGAGGCAACAGCCCTGGACATGAGGTAGGAGTAATATTTGGCACCATAGCCCACAAGATGACTGAATCGCAGCTGCCAGGCCTGCAAGGAGAAAACAAACAAAAACCAGAAACAAAGTAATCTTTTAAATCCTTTAAATTGTTTGGCATTTTCTGAAGTATGCTGGAAGAAATCTAATACTATTAACAAACAGTTAAAAAGAAAAAAAAAAAAACAACCCCAACCACCACTAGAAATCCCAGAATGAACAAGTCCTTTATTATAAGAAGCATTTTTCAACCTAAATACTGTATATCCAATGTAATGATCACCACAATCGAATAAATAGGGTCAGAAGGAGAGAAAACCAAGCAGTAAAAAAATGCATTTGTATTTGATAACTGTGTTGTTCACTGGTCTTGAAAGAAAACCACAAGAATCTTATTACAGTTAACACCACAAATTACCATTTCCATGCGGATAAGTGCAGTGTCACATCTGGAAAAGTTAATTCTAGAAACTTTTGCCATAAGCAAAACAATAATAGGGACCTGCACTGAATACTATTAAAAATACAGCTTCCCATACGCCAAAAAATTCAGAGGTAGACAAATTACATCCACATACAATGTCACTGTGCACAGATTTGTTTTCGTATTATTAAATGCATATAGATAGCAGATTATCACCAGTAATTATATTGTTATTCCTTTATGTATTGTTACTTGGCTTTATGATTCATTCCAGTGATGGTGGACTCCTTTTTTAATGCTGTTTGGTGTTGACTGTTTTACTTTTGTTTTCTTAGTAGAGAAAATCAGAAGTATTAGCCTTACTTTCACAGAAATAGAAATACTTTTTCATTATTTCCCTGATGGTAACAGAGTAATTCAATATAGGAGAGACCTCCAAAGGTTATTTGGTCCAACTGCTGCTCAAAGCAGAGCCAACTTTGATGAGGTTTCTCAGGGCTCTGTCTAAACTCTCAGTATCTCCAAGGATGAAGATTTCATCACCTCTCTGGTGCAATTCAGAAAGGCAAGAAGGTCCAAGCTGAAAAGACATTGTTTCCAAAGAGATTTCTGCATAGTTTTTGAACTGAAGATGGATGAATGCATAGATGAAGAAGTGAGAAACTTACTCTGCCCTTTCAGCTCTCTGAGGAAACCAAAGAGAAGACAAGTCCCATATCTTATTTATTCTCCTATCCAAAGTCGAACCTCTCAACATTCTTGTGATATGACTGTTGTCAAGATTTTTGCAGGTACTACAGAAAATTTTTAAAGAGGAACTAGAAGATAAACAATAAAGTAGCATAACAGATGTTTTCAATTTAGTCCATGGGCTGTAAGATGCTTGTTCTGAGCCTAGAGCCAATGGCTGGAATTCTGAGGGAACAAAAAAGAAAAGTGAAGGGGTATTAGCAATTTACGGAACCATTTGTCTTTGACCGTGATTCTTTACCACACTGTAAGTAACAATCTCCTAATTTTTGACAGCTGAAATAAACTATGTTTCTTTACTCAAGAAAGTGACGATCATAATTTCATTAGCTAAGTCAAAGATGTACGTGTAGGTTAAAAAAAAAAGATCAACTAAGAAGGTGGAAAAAGAAAGTATCTGCCTTTTAATCAGTCTTTTGCCCTTAAAAAAGGTAGCAAACAGTGGCCTATAACCTAGGTCATTGTGAACAGCTGATGAGAAACAAAGTTGTTAGCTCCCCTTTCTGAGCAACACCTACAAATAAAGTTCTCGAAATTAGCTGTAATTCAGCCATTCAAAAGCTACTTTTATCAAGATGGTTATCTCCACTCTAAGACAGGTGTCCAAAACAGATGGAATTTGCCAGGGGTGAGCAATCTAGCCTCTATGGGTAGCCTACACTAGTTTGAAGTAGGAGCAGCAAAGTTAGATGAGATGAAAAAATGTCTCCAGTGTTCAATCTTCCTGTGGGTTTTGATGCATGATGCAAATTCTTAAGAATTTTATTTTTTTTCTTTTCTTTAAAATAAAAACCAACTGTACCTTATCTCATTGTAATACAAGTATGTAAAAACATTCAGCTTGGATACAGATTCTCCAGTTTGCTCCAAAAAAGCATTGTGCTTGCCATGTTTATACCTACAGTTTTTCTAACTAGCCCCTGAATTTATAACCATAATCACTAAACTAAAAGCACATTTTGAAACAGATCAGAGAGCCTACATTCTTAGAAGGCTGAGCAGGAAAACAGGTTTTATTTTATTGTACAGTAAGTTTTCAAAGCTAGGATTAACAGTTTCAACCTGAAAGTACAACCCTCTCAGGAATGTGGAAAGCTTTACTGATGAATTGGTTTCACATACTCAGAAATTGAAATAATTTCCAAACAGATCATTTCAGTGAAAGATTCAAGTTGATTTTTCTGCTACAAGCAAAAATAATTTCTATGAGCTTGACATAGGGAAGAATATTTCCACCTCTTCCATCAGAAGGGAATTATTTTAATGCATCATATAAGCTATAACTAGGACAGTATGTCTTCCTCAGCATCACAGATTACACTGTTCACATCAATGCTCTTGCATACAATGGTCAGCACCTAAAACAGCTTGTCTGCACTTCCAGGATGATAAGGTATTCCATTAATCAGATTTGTTCAGACTCTCAGTTTCAAGTAAGCAAGGAGAAAATAACATCTTCTCAGCAACCTGTTCGAGACCAAAAGTTTGTTTCAGAGCCTGCACCTACAACAGGCATCAGTACCCTCTGTTCAAATATAAGACATTCTGTTTGACCTCATCTTTGCTAATGTATTTAAGTAAAAAACATCACATTGCTTCCTTTGAAAAGAGAAAAGCAAAGGATATTAAAAGACCAAAGAAAGAGACTGCTTGTCTCTCTCCCTGCATTTGGGGAGGCTTTAAAACATGATGAAGTTGAGAATTCAAAAATTCTTTAGCAACAGTAGTCTCCAAAAAAGGAAACAAAAATACAGGATCACAGAATCTGTGTCCAGCTTTTGCCTGTTGCTCTTTGTCCTATCACTGGCCACCACTGTAAAGAGTCCGGCCCTATCCTCTCGACACCCGTCCTTTAGATATTTGTGAACATTAATACAGTCTCCTCTCTTAAGAGTCTTCTCTTCTCCAGGCTAAACAGAACCAGCTCTCTCAACCTTTCATCATAAGAAAGATTCTCCAGCCCCTAATCATCTTTGTGGCCTCTGCTGGACTCTCTCAAGAAGATCCCTGTCTCTCTTGAACTGGGGAGCCCAGAACTGGACACAGTGATGTGGCCTCACCAGGGCAGAGTAGAGGGGGAAAAGAACCTCCCTCGACCTGCTGATCACACTCTTTTTAATGCACCCCAGGATACTGTTGGCCTTCCTGGCCACAAGGGCACACTGCTGGCTCATGGCCACCCTGCTGTCCACCAGCAGACCCAGGTCCTTCTCCACAGGGCTGCTTTCCAACAGGTCAGCCCCCAACCTGTACTGGTGCCTGAGGTTATTTCTCCCCAGGTAAAGGACCTTACACTTGCCCTTATTGAACTTCAACAGGTTCCTCTCTGCCCAACTCTCCAGCCTATCCAGATCTCGGATAAGCCATCTTAAGGTATGGACTCTCTCTTCCTTCACTGAAATACAAAAGGAACGTATTTTTAGATAGCTCAAGTTATATAAGATAACTAGCATCCTCAAAAGCATACTACAACTAAGATTATTTTCATATTGCACATAGCAGTCAAGGAAATCTGATTGCAAACACCACTATTCCCTAGCAAAGTTTGACACCTATATTCATTTATTTTTTTTTGCAACCAGTACAGATTTTCCCCACTCTGGAGTATGAATAACCCCAGCATGTTACCATTCCCTGTCACTACTTTTTTCTCAGTCCTTACCTGAAGTTTCTGATCAGGAATTCCCAATCTTCAATATATCACCACTACCTGGTACCTACTACATTACTCAAGTACATTTATGATTCTGTGCTGTTGTAGCAATTTACTTTCCAAAACTGGACTTTGCTACCTGAAAACAAATATTTAAACATTAAGACACATCCTCTACCCTAATTCACAAGGAGCAACCT
>NW_010317125.1:0-25586 GCF_000700745.2 Antrostomus carolinensis | reverse complement strand
GCTCTTCCTACTTCATACAGATGAGATTACTATTTAGGCAATAAAATGTTCAAAAAACCAAAAATATGTAGGCTAATACTCCTTTAAAAAGTTCAATAAAAAATAAACACATCACTCTAAAAGTATTTAAAACTAAATGGTTCATCTTTTTACATAAAACTCCATTTAAATAAAATTAGCTGTTGATTTAAAATGACTTTATTTCTTGTGTTATTTCCGATGCTGAATGATATCTCTACATTTAAAAAAAAAAAAAAAAAAAAAAAAAAAAAAAGACATACCAATTTCCCTTTTGGAAAGGGTAAAGGCTAGACATGTAGAACCAGGGCACTCTCCTTATTAAGTGGTATATTTTTGGGAAGCAGCTAGAAAGTTAATGAAGACTCTGAGTAATCACCTACTTCAAAAAGTTCCATGAACCCATTCCAGGAGTTTATAAAACAGTGTGTTTTACAGCATAGCCCATGGGTTATGGTAATATGCCATCCACAGGTCATGTTCATGCCTGTTTTTTATCCAACACAATAGATTGAAATAAAGGTTTGCAACTGATCCACTGCAGTTACTAAAGGGGCCTTTTTTCCACCAACATTATCAATCTTATCTTATAACTATGTCTGAAATATTTCCAAAATTCCATGTGCAATGGCTTTCCATCCCATTGTGTAACAAACAAAAAATACCTCACTGATACTTTTGTGTTCTTAGACCTTATCAGGAATTTTTTAAGAAGTCCTTGAAGGATGCATTCTTAGGGTAAGATTCAGTTTCTCTAGCTACCTCAAACTAGGTGTCTTGCCTAAACTAGTCACATAGGCTTCCTTTGTGTCAGAGGACAGAAGTATTTATCCTGTTATCTTTGGAGAGGATAAGACTACTGTTCTAGAAGAAATCTGAATAATTTACCTCAACTTTTATCTTGTATTTAAAAGTTAAGTCACATCATTTATTTTTACAATATTGTAGGCTCAGTTAAATGAAACTGTTTTGAAGACTACATAAACTAATTTATGACTCAATTATTTGAATTCTACATTTAAAACTGTTAAGATTATCACAAAAATAGTCTGATTTTAAAAAGAGAAAACCGAAAGAAAAAACCTACAGGTAGCTTAATATATACTAACCTAGCGTTTGTTTGAGTGTGGGTAATCATTGTTCCATGGAGCTACACTAATTACATGAAATTAGTGCTAAAAAACCCTACTATATATTTTGGAAAGAAAAAAAAAAATAAACAAAACAAACAACCAAAAACCCTACAGAAATTCTTGACTAGTGCTTGAACCTTTAATATTCTTCCAACCGTTTCTGCTGTGACTTCAGTTACTTCTAAGTATATTTAAGTCCATTTTGCTTTGCATCTTAAAACAAAAAACACAAGTGAGAACCTGAAAAGACCCAACAATAAATTAAGAAAAGTATTTTCATCATTTAAGTCTTCTAATTATAAAATGTGCACTACAGTAATTACACCAATGAGCAAGTTGTTGAACAGTTTCCATGAGGAACAATATTTGATGGAGACAATATTTGGTGCCCTCTCTCTCCCCCTTCTTAATTAAATTCTTACTCTGGCAGGAAACCCAACAGAGGAGCAGCCAACTTATCTCCTTCAGAGGCTACTGGGTGGAGAACCCCCGAGTCTGGCACTAACTTGGTATTCTTGCTCCTAATGCCCTTGAATTTAGCTATCAGTACAAGTGGAAAACTCCTGAGAATCATGAAGAAGCTCCAGGCTTCAGTAACTTAGGAACCAGAAGAGAATGGCAATTAGCATAGAAATCAGTACAGTCTATTTCCCTCTGTTGAGACCAAGATTTATCGGGGCTAGTGGAACTCCAGGACAACACCACTCTGGCATACAAGCAAGGACACTGAAAGTTAGCACAGGCAATGTTTTTTTGGTACTGTGTCAGCTATTCATATAGCAGGAGCTGGAGGTGGGACCTAAAGACCTGTAGGTTACAGGTCAAGAACTATGAGGCCATTTTTCAGCAGAGAAAAATGGTAACTTTGCTGTAGCTTAGCAAATTTCAGCTAAGCTTAGCAAATTCCCCATTCTGATGTACTAGCTGTGCAGGCATCTTTTTAAAATACAAGAGGGAAAAAGTGCCCTCAGTAAAAGAAAAAAATGTATGATCTGACAACCAGGTCTTACTTTTTTCCTTCAACTTTACTATGAGTTTTCATGCTCTTCATTCCCACATTCTCTCCCAGATGGAAACTGAAGATCACTTTTCTCAAAACTCAAGGATGATACTCAAGAGGTTTCACAGCACAGAACTGCAACAACATCCAGTCATCATCACATACATAAAATTTCAGTCTCATTCATTCAGTACAGCGACTCCCAGAATTAAGTGTACTAATCAGGCTCCAAAGCTCAAGCTCTGCCACTGAGTGTGCTTATTTTAAGGAGGCCAAATTGTCACATAGCAGAAATTATTCTCTCACTTTTCTGTTTAAACTACTCACTCACTTTACAAAATGAGAGAAGGATTTTCACATCCGCTTTGCAGCTTAAAGAATTCTATTTTTCATTCTGAAACAAATCACAGATTTTTTTTCCATATTACATTAGTTTGTTACATAAGTTTACAGCGTGTTTGAAGACATCCTCATTCATTCTCACTTGAAGAAACAATTTAATGAGTTTTGGAATGCAGAGATTACAAACTACTTGTGCCAGTGGCTGCCTCTGGGGAAAAGCTAGAGCACTCACTGAATGGCAGAAACAATTCTCTCCATAGGTATGCGGCGGCTTGCTCAGTCAACTTATTTTCTGTATTTTTGGCTTGACCCTCTCTAAGTTCTATAGAATTATATCATCATCATTCTGGAATTTCACAATAATAAAAAAATACAATAAAGAGCTTTAAAGCCACTTCCTTCGCTGCAGTTTCTAATCTTGTTTAGAATAACAGAAAGTTAATTTCAAGAAACCACATCTTGTGCTGCACCCCTAACTTGCTTCATGTCAATACTCTTCAGTTTTTCAGTGTCATGCATTTCTGTGTTAGGAGTGGGAGAGTGCACAAAGTAAACCAACTCAGAGACATCGCTGACATTTTAGAAACCGAGTCAAGCAAGAGATTAAGATTTCAATTTATAACACTTCTGTGTTTTTATTATAAAATGATAAATAAATCTAGCAAGGCAGGGAATGTAAATATTTTTGCAGTTGTTTACACTAGGGAAGAGGAAAGGAATTTAACACGCAATTAACCACTTAGGTGATTCTAGATTTGTACCATATGGTCATTGGATTACTTAAATGAAAGAAAAATATTTCATTCTTATTTATAAACTATTAATGCATTTGAGTTGCTATAGCAAAATCATTTAAAACTATTTACCCTTCACCCTCTTCTCTCCTCCCCACAAAGGGATTAGGGGAAGGGAGACATGGAAGATAACAAAGAATACTGACATCAAAAAGCTGTATGTATGATCTGCATTGCTCCACAATCCTTAAAATTTGGAATAAAAGACATTGAGATATGAAAACTGATATATTGTGTCCTTTGACTGACCTTATTTGGACAAGTTGAGAGACACTGTTACTTGTAAATATTATAGCTAGTCTTTAAAGAAAATGTGAGATTTGAAAACAGAAATATGTAAAACTAAACAAAGCAATCTGCATTTATATATATACATATATAAAAGATATATCTAGAGCACATACAGCTATTTCAGAATGTTACCAAGACATGTATGCAACTACTTCCTGCACTGTTACTTAAAATGCTCTGCTACATGTAAATACTATCGCTAAAGTATGTTTGAGTTTCGTAGGGCTAACACTTGCAAAAAGAATTTACTTAAAAGTGCTTCATATCTCATTATATCTGTAAACACTCTGCTGCTGTAGATAACTGCCCAGTGAATAGTGTCATATTACTACCGGAAAACAAATCTTCACAATATTTGCTATCAGCATTTTCTTTATCATAAAATGACCTCAACTCCAGAAAGACAGAAACCTAAACAAACCTTGAAGGGTGACTTTAAGAGCTTTTGAAAGTCCAAGCATCTACTTTAATGCTGACCTTACCAGGGCACCAATCTTTTTGAAATGGCTTTTAGCTATTAATTATTTATAGAACTATCACTTCCCCAGAGTTCACTGTGCACTCCTTTATTAATCTTTTCTTCAGGCCTAGACTCTTCAACTTGATTTTATAGTATACTTTAAAGAAGGCTCACATGAAAACTAATGCAGGGATTTGCACTTTGTGTAAACAGCTTTCCTTTCCAACATGGCAAGGTAAAAAATTACTTTGAAGGGGTTACACAAACTTCAAGAGGTTGAGTAATGACATATGACTTCATCTCTATTCAAGACACTCCAAAAAGTGGAATATGAGCAACATCAGTGCCTCTTCAAGTAACTGAAGAGAGAGAAAAAGTTGAAAAACAATCTATTATGAAGGCTCTCTGCCTTTACTATGAAACCTATGTCTCTGTGATCTACCACAGTGGTTTCTTTAGAACTCCCTACAAAGGAGACCCTAGACCTACTAAGTGTCTGCTTCCCTCTTCAACAAACAAGAGAAAAGAATTACAATAGTTTTGAAAGATTAGGTACTAACCATAATCATGTTTCTTGTAAATGAAACCATTTTTCCCTCTAAGAAACAAATTATCTCCCCCATCTAAGAAATCTGCATTTATAGTCTCAATTCCAATTATATTTTTTTATTATTATATATATTTTTTTTCATAAAAGGTTTTCAATATCAGAACATACATACTTATGTGTGCCCACATCACTTTCTTTTTGCTAGCCCAATAAACTCCATTTCCTCAGCTTTCCTCACAGGTCATGTTTCCAAAACTGCTTCTCTTTATTTCTTCCAGTTTTTCTATATCTTTTAAAGAGTTAGACAGCTACTACAGGACACAACACTACCCACTGCTAGGTCCCCAAAACCCAATACTAAAATATTTTTAAAAACCGAGATATTATTTTCTTCAACAGCACTCATGAATAAAAGCACACTCTTTTGGCTTTGATTGTTCTTTAAATACTCATGAATATAATTGCTTTCCTAATGCAAAGTACTTTATATATATTTTGAAGCGATGAAATTCTCAACATTTTGAACAAACCCCCCAAATTCTCTGAATCATTTAAATTCTACTTTTCATTATTTCTGCAATCTTTGTCAACTGAAGGATCTTCTGTAAATATTATAAATAAATTCTGCAAACCATTAACAAAAACACAGAACCACAATAATTCCTGGATTGACCCCTGGTGACTTCCACTTAAAGCGTCCTAGCTTGAAACTCAGCTTTCACTTGCTCTTTCAGCATGTTTTCTTCATTTTGTCTCAGCCACAACTCACAGTTTGCTTGTAGAATTAAAATCTGAAAGGGATCAGAAAGCTTGCTAAGTCTAGAGTTATGCTAACAACCACTTCCTTCCTATTACCAAGGTCAATCAATTTCTTAAACAGAAAAGTGGATTTTTTTCCATCTCACAGGTTTCTTAACAAACCCATGGTTATTTTGCTGAATTTATTGTTCTCAAAGTATTTATGAGCTGCTTAATAAGTGGTTCTACTACTTGAGTGATGAAGTCTGAATGATTAGTCTACAGTTCCCAAGTTCTCCTCCCTTCGTAAGCGTAGCTATCATAATATCACTACCACTTTTCATGAGTTAGTGAGAATTCCTCCAGGTCAGTGACTGCCTTGACAAGCTTAAATATTCTGACAACCTGATTACACCTAATCTAATTACTCTCTAAACTTCCATTCTGTAATCTCAGTTGTGCTTCTATCCCTCTCAAAAATTACATGCATTATTTACTCAATCAAAATTCACTTATTTTTAAAAAACACTGAGGCAGAGACATGGAGTATTTCTCCTTTCTCTAACATTTGTTGTTCTTGTCTCCCCCACTGAATTAGTTCTCTCCTGTTTCTTCAGCAGTTATGGAACTTTATTTACCTTCATTACTGGCATTTTGCAACTCACTATTTCTAACCTTTTTTCTTCTGAATTCTATTAGTATTATTTTAGTAATGATCTCCAGTCATATAATTATCTTTATTTTTAATTATCTTAGTCAGATCTTTAAAAGGCTTGGTTCCTTGTTCCCAAATCTTTGCAACAGGATAGTTTGTTTCTTTGCAACAGGATAGTTTGTATCTTTGGCTTAGTCAGATCTTTAAAAGGCTTGGTTCCTTATTCCCAAATCTTCTTTGCAACAGGATAGTTTGTATCTTTGTTTCAGCCTCTTTGATGACTACATAGTGTCTTTTGAATCATCATACTTAGCTACTTTTCTAGTTCCAGCAAATATGGCAGCTTTCCTCTTTCTCATGCATTTTTAAAAATCATTACTGACCTTTTTGGTTTTTAAGTTGGTTTAAACTTCCAGAGTTTTACATTTGGTTTATTAGAGCTTATGCTGTCTTCTGTTTTTCACTTTTATATGACTTCTACTTTTCTAATAACCTCCTTTTCTTGGACATTCAAGTGCACAGACTTTTCCCCCCACTTAGTTCTTTTCAGCATCTTACTGATTAGCACCATAAATTTTACTTCCTCATCCTCAATCCGGGTCATTTAAAAACTCTTTGCCAACAGCAACAATTCTACTTTTTAGCTGTTCTTTTCATTTCCTTTAACCTAGCTTTCAGTTCTGCTTAGACTCTAAAATTAAATTAGTTTAACTTAATAAATCTAAGAAAATTTAGGAAGATTTTGGATAAAATAAGTATGAAGTGAAATCACAGTTTAAATTTAATAGGCAGCCACTACTTAGCCTTCCCTACCAATAATATCAAGATTTATGTTCACCACTTAGGTCAAGTTTTCAGAATTTAAAATCACTTTTACCTTCAGACATGAAGGGTTATGGCTTATTTATTTTAAGACAGCTGCCTCATTACTTGCCCAGTCTGACTATTTATTCTCTTTGTATGGTGTTACTGATATTCACATGAAATGTTACACAGGACCACAGTTATAACTACACATTATTAGTCACTCCAAAGACTCAACAAGAAATCCTAAGACAGCAGATGCCTCAGTGACATGGATGGTAGATTCAATAACAAGATACTTCACTCAAACTGATCCTCTCAAGAGGATCAGGAACAAAAATTATACTCTCCTTTTCACTGCGGCACCACTACTGAGAGTGATCACAATCAGCACAAGAGTATGATACAGAACTTCAGAAACAACATTGTCTCCAATTTTTGTTCCCTATCTTACCTAACACAACTAAGCATGAGGTCAAGTCACCTTCAAACTCCTAAGAAAAGGCTCCTACGAGAGAAAAATAGGCACACAGCTGCTCTTTTACTCTCAGGTGTTCTTCAAAAAAATAAAAAGGGAATTTGGGCACATGGTGACAATGTGTGATGCAGAAACTACTTCCTCTCTGCAGAGAAACTAGTTCTCTCTCCATAGTCACACCAGCTCCTCTTCAGCTCACCAACCTCCCAGATGTCTTTATATGCATTCTGTTAATGAAATCCTTGTCTTCTCAGCACCCATGGCAAGTCATGTCTTCCTGCAGTGCCTGACAGCCTCCCTGAGCAAGCACTTGAAATGTTAAGTTGCATCTTATCCACTGACACCCTTTTTCAGGAACATGACAGACACAATCCCAGCAAGTTAAGACAAGGATCTAAGTGGAGCCTTCCAAGGTCAAGATCCTTGTCTGGGCAGAGTTACCCCAGCTGCAGGAAGAAAAAAGACTAACAACCACACTGGTGATACACCTTTTTTCATACACTTCTTCCCTCTAGGGTATCTGTAACAATACCTGCCTTGTTTTCTGTTGGCAAACCTGGCTAACTAACGCATTTGGTCTCACAGGTGTTTTGGCTCTCCAGTCACTAGCAACCATAGGCCATTAAGAAGTTCTCATACTG
The DNA here is from genome assembly GCF_000700745.2 of Antrostomus carolinensis. Lineage (NCBI taxonomy): Eukaryota > Metazoa > Chordata > Aves > Caprimulgiformes > Caprimulgidae > Antrostomus > Antrostomus carolinensis. The sequence goes on along the minus strand of NW_010317125.1, from coordinate 17,682 downwards.
CCAAAGAAACCTGCACTCAGGACAAAAGTATATAAGCATAATTAAACCTGTAACCTGATGTAAATTTTAGGCCACCAGTAGAGGTGGTCCTCCTGAACTAATATGTACTTAACGTGCTAAAGCAAAAAGGTATATAGCAAATTATTCAGTGTCCCAAAAAATATCAAATGGCTCCCTACATAGCAACATGTTCCCTCCTATCAAGTGTAATTATAATGATATGTGTGGGTTAATTCCAACATTGCACTTTGTATTCAAGAACCACACAAGAATCCTTTTGTTCTAGGAGAAAAGCTTACTGGAAGGCCATGTAGTTTTAAAAAATGCAAAATGGACTATTTGGCAGCAATCTAAAAAAGAACTCGTTCACTGTGTCTCACTCTTATTAAAATCATTTTTCCTCATAGTCAGAAGTCAGTATCACCAGCCTGGATGCAGACCTGGGCAACTTGCTCTAGGTTAACCTGCTTTGGTAGGGGGATTAGACTAGATGATCTCCCGAGGTCCCTTCCAACCTCTGTCATTCTGTGATTCTGTGACCTCCCATCAAACTTCCAGATTAGAATGAAGGATGGTTACTATGACGGACAGACAATTAACATGTAAATCCATAATAATTTTTTTAAAAGAAGACTCCATAATTCAAACTAATTCAACTTTTCACAAAGAAAATTCAGGTACAATGATTTGGGCAGCTGGTGCTTATTGTAAAACCACTTTATTCCTGGGAGCTCTTTCCCGTAACTGCAGGAGGCTGCAACCTCCATTATCAATGCAGAGCCTGTTTACTCTGTGTCTCATTTTTTGTTACCATATTGAACCGAAACCACAGCAGGAGATAGGAATTACTATGCTCGGTGCAGGACTAACAATGGCATACGGTTAAGTTTTGATGACTGTCTCAAAGGAAAGCAGTTTTCAAGTCTGAACTTGGAGGACAGGCAGGGGACTAAGCAACGGGTAGAAACTTTGATCACATCTCAGGTTGATCAAAGGGTCACCTGATACTTTTTTAAAAAGCCTCTCTGGACATCCTGGAGACAAAGGTAGAAGAGAGCAAGAGAGATACTCTAAAAGCAGACAGTGTTATCAATTGCAAGGCAGGCCTCTCTTGGCTCCACAAGGGATGAGAAATAAGCTATGATTTGAAGAAAAGTTTTGAGCAGAAGCAGAGTTCTCAATTCCCCAGAGTGCACAGATTTCAACACTAAGTACATTCAGGCAGAAATGGCAGGAAAATGTGTGGTCATTATTATATGGTTTATGTTGCTTTCTTAGAAGAGTCAAAAGGCAGATTGATTGGTTTTTAAATACATCACAAGGACTGAAGAATCCAGCCTGTGCAAAATTTCTATTCATTTTCCAAACTCAGTAACATAGATTTCCTCTGGCAACAAAACCGCCAGACACTACAAAAACAAGCAAACAGATACATTTCCTTGCCCCCTGCCTGGCAGTCATCAGCTTTTGGATTCAGTAATAGAGGAAAGAAAACCCAGAGGAATTTCGTCCTTCAGGAGCCAGCAGCAAACTCTGTGTACTTCTGAACAGATAAGCAATGGCCAGCCAGAAATTGAGATTTGCATTTGTCAGGAAAACAAAGCTTCACGGAGGGCTGTTTCTCTGTGCTTCCGTCTGTCTACAGTCTGCTCCATCTTTCCTTTCTGCCTTGCACGTGGCACTAGCTTCTGCGAAAATGCAGCCACGGTAAATACGACTACATGCAGGGCCAACTGCCCCAATGCCTGTAAAACCTATTTGAATGGCAAATACAGACTTCGACAGGATTTTCTTCCCATTATCCCTCCTACTGTTGCCACATAAGACATGGTATTTGCTGAGGATGATGCTTTGGTTTACCTTAAAATAGGTATTACCACATAGGTACAGCAGCATTTTCTTATTAGGTGTAGTTTATGTGCCTCATTTTGAAAGTACTACAACAAAAAGATGCACACAAATTGTCCTACTATCTGAGCTGTGCCTCAGAAAGATAGAAATTAAGCTGCTGAAGATACCTGCTGTGGCTCTACTTCAGAAAATGAGTCTGCACAATGAGACTGAAGCCCAAGTACATTCAGAGAATATTTAGTAAGTTTACTTGCCTGTCAAGAGCAGAAAGAGGGAATTAAGGTTTATCAGGAGGACATAATAATGGATGCTTTGCAGCCCTGACAGACAATGGTACTACAGAAAAATCCCATTAATGAAGTTAAGGTCTTCACTGAGGAAGAATTACATTCTCAGTACATTTTGCTGGGATAAAGTTTTGCAGGCCAAAACTTGCTGTCCCTCTTCATATTGAGGCTACATTCATTACAAGATGTAACCCTCTTTCGAAGGTAACAGCTAAATAAAAATACTTTAAATGGAACAAAAACCACAGGATAACTTTTAAAGCAGGGAACTGTTCCGTTCACTGGGTAACTAACGCCTGCAGAGGAATGGTGTAAAACACTTATAAAAATGCTAAGTCAGACATTGTATTCTGAAGACATCTTGCTTCCACTTCTCCGCTTTGTGAGGCCAGCAGAGGCAGTACAGTTTTGATGAAGAAAGGGCTGAACCATCGATCTCCTAATACCCTTCTCAGAGAACAAAAATCACATTTTTGCTAAGGAGAAAAGTACCTTTCCTGAGGCGCAGAAAGCAGAGAAAGGATCTGAGTATTCTGACCAAAGTGTGAGACAGTGATTCGGGCCATGCTCCAGCTGGGAATTCAGCTCTGGGCAGCCCAGGAAATCCCATGACTACCAATCTATGCAAACTGCACTTCTGGATGTTGCATGGAGTACAGAACAAATGCATGATTAGTCATAATGAAGATCGAAATTATGTAGGTCAGTAGAACTCAAGGCTTTAACACTTTCACATACCACATGAAAGGTCACAGCAATATAGTGAGAAAAATTCACTTCCAAGTCCTACTTCACACTGACTTGCTCTTACACGCTGACATGGACAGTACACAAATATCAATAAGCAGCACAGTGCTTTGCTGTCTTTACAACCAGTCTTTTGCAAAGCTAAAATAAACCCTCTTTCCAATGTGTTGTTTCTAGTGCTCTCCTTAATAAGAAAATAAAAGAAAAAGTAATTAAGTACAGCATGACAAGACTACACCTGTAGAAAACTAAGTACATTAATTATATTTTGATTTTTAGCTGAAAATTTCTAACACTCTACTCTCTGGGTAAAGAAAGAAAGAGCTCTTTCAACATAACAATACAACAATAAGCACACGAGTGTGTGGGGCAAGGGGCAGGGAGAGGTAGAGGTATTAATATGATGTGAAATAAAAGTTGTAGCTTATACAGTCAGTATGTTTCTGCTTACTGTATTAGGTACATATGGCAATCCGTAAACTTTCTCCTGTGTTTCCTTTAAAATTTCTGTGGTTGACTTTTGGAGAGGATGTTTCCCATGGTAGATTTGGTCCAAGGCAGCATAAAATACCTGAAGAGATAAAACACATGTTTGTCTTTGGCACATGGCATTGGCACTTGACAACCAAAAAAGACACATAGAAAAGAATGGGGGAGAAAGAATAGGGAGAGAGAAGAGTTTAAATATATATGGGTTTGTAAATCCTCTATTTTTACAAGGAGCGAAACAGGGTTTTGGAGAACACCAATCACCACCATCATAGCCTACCATAAATCCGTGTTTAGGTCACTGAGAAAAGTGGCAGTACTAAATCACCTGCACTTTCAAATAAAATTAAGACCTGTCCCTAAAGCCCTCCAGGGATTTCCCCTTTTCAAAAATAGTATTTTTCAATAGATTTAATAAAAAGACTTAAAGTCTTTTGAGAGCACAAAGCAAAATAAGCTATTCCAAGACGTGTGCATGCAGCCATGAGAACACATCGCACCTGCAGGGGCAAGTTACGGCCCAGGCAGCGAGCACAAAAAGCTGCACACAGAGCTGCTGATGCCCCTGAGTTTCTGCCAGAGCACTCAAACAGTGCAGTACTAAGACAGATGCTTCCTTCGTTTCAGCTCTCACAGTCAGAGCAATAAATTGCCGCAGTGTACGCTTAGCCTGGGATAACACTGCACTAGGAGGGGGCTTTACCACAGGGGTAAGAGCTGGTTCATAGGCAATTTTTGTGCAGAAGCATGTGAACTACGGCAGAACACAGATGCATGATTTAATCACTGAGATGTTTGGAGATCAGGAAAGCAGCACCAATAAAAAGACTTCTCAGGCAAAGACAGCAAAGCAGAGTATCAGGTACTTTAGCAGCAAACAAGAGATAAGCATGGATAGAAGATGGCTCAAAGTGTGCCATCACTGAAAGAAAAAAGGTAGCGTTTATTTTTTCTTTAATATGAAGATTTCCTATTCTGTGGAAGTGCAGGAAAGACAGAAGAAGAGGACACCCATTGCTGTGCAACACAAAATATTTTTGAGAGATCTGGTGGATCCACACATTTAAGCCAAAGAGTTCAGGTCAGGCCATCCTGTGGTAGGCACATTTTACAGGAAAATTAATGCTAAGGAGCCTCAAAAAACTTTTGTGCAAGGGATGAAGCAAATAATTTGGCTAGAGATTCAGACCCTGTCATACTTCTAGGGATACTGCAAGACTATCCCCGATGAGATAAACACAGTGTTTTAGGAATTATAACCACAAAATGCAGACACGTTATGAAGAAAAGCCTGTTTGGAGGCATTCTCCATCCATAGAGCACAGATATTTTATGTGATCTAAAAAACACAACTCCCTCAACCTGTGAAAAGATTCTTTATTATGAAATATGGGTACAGAAACATTTTGAACTCTTTAATCGATTAGTTAAACACTTTAGTTTAATGGAGATATTCAAGGTCAGGCTTGATGGGCCTCTGAGCAGTCTGCTCTAGTAAAGATGTTCTGACTTACTGCAGGGGAGTTGGACTAGATGATCTTTGAAGGTCCCTTCCAACCCAATACTTTCTATGATTCTATGATTATTTATTAGAATTCAACTTTAGAGGTGGGCTGGATACAACACGTACACAAAAAATGTGACTGTTTCTAAAGGACCAGGTTCCTTCTGTTTGAATAAGCTGTCTTCTAACACACAGAATCTTGATAAATCCTTTGACAGGGCTTTCAAATGATAAACGTGACAATTGATTTTTTCCAAGAAAAACTGAAGGTTATAACAAGAGAGGTGAAGAGGCTATAACTTGCAGGAGCTATTCCTGAATCTCCTGCTTGCTCCCTACGTGACTAATGAGAAGAAAAGAGGTCAATAAGACCTACACTTGCAGGATCAGCCATTAATGACTTTGAAAGTTTTGTGTCCTAGATGCTGACATCGTCTCTTGCAAGAGAGGCAAGCACTTAACATTGCTCGTCTGCAAACCCAGAGTAGGCAGCAAGTATCTATTGAGAGGATAACCCCATGAAGACACTGCACCAAATGACAAACAATAATGAGTACTTTATTTTTTAAAATCAAACTTTGCAGGAAAATTTAAATTTTTCCATCACTATACTGATAACACGAAAAACTAAAAATCTAAAGACAATCCTCTACTAGATTGTATAAACTATAATATTTTTTACTCTTACCTTGGAACAGAAAGAGGCTTGGCAATGCCTTTGCTTGTTCTTTTCATCCTCAAAGCTGGTCTTTAGAATCATTTTTTAGTTCATTTTTTTAACAGTTTAACAAAAGCTCCAGCATTTACAGTAGCAAGGGTGACTGAGAATATGACCAACAGTAAGTACCATGAACAGATTTGAAAATTATCTGAAGTAATAGTCCTAGAAAACTCACTTTCTCTTGTCACCTGAAGCCTTTGTGACTCTGCAGGAGTCACTTCACACCAATTTCCCTCTCCTTTCCAAAAACCCAAACCAAACATCAGGAATTTCTGCATCTGATGACAGATTTCGGCATCCTGCTTCAGCCCAGCCTCGATCCTTTTTTTTTCGATCTCCCAGCTTTGTTAGGACCTGTTTGCAATTGCTCTTCAGTGCTCCTCACAAAAGCAGACTGCTCTGCAGTGGACCTTCCCTAAAGTAAAATTTGGAGTCAATTAGTCTGTGGTCAGGGAGCTGGAGCAAAAGCTCAACTGACAGCCAGGCAGTGGGGAAATGAGAGCTGAAGGCCAGTGAAATGGACTGCCTAAAGAACAACATGGTAATAGGGAAATGAGTCACTGAAGCCAGCTATAAGTTGTCCCTTGATCCTGGCACATGTAAAGCATGGGAAGAAAGCTATAAGCCAGGCCACCTGGACAGCATAGCTAAAAAAAGAAGTCCATCCCTGAAAATAAACTTAGATTAATTTGGAATGGACTAGATGATCTTTTGAGGTCCCTTCCAATCCCTAACATTCTGTGATTCATTCTGTGATGAACTTTATATCCATAAGCATTCCCATCTACAAACCACTATGCCGTGTGTTTACATAGGCCTTTGAAATGAGAGAAGGAGACACATCGCAGGACCACAGGATTTTGGGTGATATCGCTGAGGAGCATGCTAGCACTTAATATTAAGCAGTAACTAGAAGATGATATCTAATTTCAGTAAAACACATTTCCCAAGAGACCTAAAAATATAAAAAGGTCATCAAATAGTTATCTATCTTCATACTGTTTCTCTATTTTGCACTGAAATTGGTATTTATTAGTTTCACTTGATTCCAGTTCTTTCTAGCCCCTTGTCTGCTTAACAGTATTAACATAGAATCATAGAATGGTTTGGGTTGGAAGTGACCTGTAAAGGTCATCTAGTCCAAGCCCCCTGCAGTAAGCAGGGACATCTGCAACTAAATAAGGTTGCTCAGTTGCTCCAGCCTAACCTTGAATGTTTCCAGGGACGGGGCATCTACCACCTCTCTGGGCAACCTGTTCCAGTGTTTCACCAATTATTAATATGTAAAAAGTTATGCATTCTCCAGTGAAGTTACTACTGACTGAAAGATTCTGGAACTTAATCTGTATGACAAAAGCCTTATAAGAATGTATATGGACTCTCCTATCCTTCCTCTTGGGTAACTGACTACATGAGCTGGAAGGAAATGCAAAGGTATCATAGCTACAATGAAAAACCAGCATAGTTTCTTATTTTCACATGCCAACAGACATATTTTCTCAACAGACCACAAAAGAACTTTAGGCATTTTCCACACTGCTGGAAAGTTTTAAGCATTTTTCTTTCTGCTAAAGGTCAAATATGGGTTACATAGCATCTAGTTGTCAATATAGAATATACTCTTTGCAAAGTCTGAAGGAAAGGTATTAGATTCATCATTCACAGTTTTTTCAGGTCTATACATTAGTAGTATACGTACTTTGGCATCTGCAGATTGAAATGTATGTTTTTCTTCAATTAATTATTTTACTTGCAAATCTGCATGAGTAACACTACACAAAGGTAGAATTTATACATTATGCTATTTTTCTATTTCGCTATTTTTATATATGTAAGCTGAAGAATCAACTTCCCTGGGACATTTTTTCTTAATTAATAAACAGAATGGCTCAGTCAGCTAGTCTCTTTGAAGTGAGTGTGTACTTCTGCGGGCATTACATTTGGAATCTCCATAAACATGGTGCTGAAAGTAGGAAATGAATAATATTAATTCAGTGTGGCACTGTAGTTGTTTGGCATAGCTTGAGACTGGTTGAACTTTAGTTACATATGAGTAATTTGAGGGCAAGCTGCCTGCTTAATCACCACATCATGGCCAGCACCAGTCAATCATTAGGTGCCCACAGGAATGTAAGCCCACCAGAAGTGTGTGTTTTCTCCCCAGTTCTAAAGCTATGAGGTCAGAAGTCACTCTGGGACAGACCCTACAGAGACCCCAGGAGCAGCTGAGGGCCAAAAGCAGCAGGGGGGATTGCACAGACCATCCCAGAGGACCGATGCAATGACTCCTCCTTGGCTTCTGGAGCCTGCCATCTCCCCCGCCACAGCGCAGGGAGGTCAGGTCACTTGCTGATGTATCTGTGACTTAAAGCGTTCTTGGTATCCAAGCCCATTTAGCTCCCACACTGCCAGTTTGGTCTCAAACCTTTACAAGATTATAGCAAATACATATTAAAAGCCAAAAGGAAATCTGTCAGATCTATATATATAGCTGTTATGGACACACCAGAAAAGAATGTGTGCATGTGAAAGCACCTAATCATCACTTTGGTGGTCACTAGTCTGTACATTAGCAAATTAATTAGATTCTTGCCCACATTCTTTCTGGATTCTCAGCTATCTCTATACAAGAACCTTTCAGGGTCAGGAGTGTGCGTTTCAAAATCAGACCTGCAGAGAGGATGCAGTTAGTTTCATGTCACAGAGGTACAGCCACAGGTAGCACCCTCCTTGTTCACAGCTCCTGCACAGCTGACACTGGCCACTGAAAGCATAAGTTTAACCAATGCAAAATGTATGTACACACTGAAAACAGTGTTAAGTCTGGTTTTGATTAGTGTTAACTGACACATACACATTTACAGGCCCACACTGCAATATCCTGATTAGTTTTAAATCATTTTAAATAACTGCACAGAGCAAACTGCAAATATTAGTTAACTAAGTTTTTCTTTGAAATCAACTTCAGTTAACAAGTGCAATTCAGGTTTGTAGACAAAGTTGCAATTATTTGGGCCCTCTTCAAAGTGAAGATTTACAAAGATCTGATATTTAAATTTATTTCTTTCCACATCCCAAAAATAATGACTACCCTTTATTAAGGTACTAGCAGAGTTATCTCACCTAAGCACTAGGTCAACTGTACAAAGAAAAATTGTAAGATTCTGGATTAAGGCAAAATAAACAAAAAAAAATGAAATCACAAAAATCACAGCAGAAGCTTGTAGCATACTAAGTGCAGCCAAACTCTCACTGTAAAAAACCTTGGCTGGATGCTAATGCTGCTGTTCACATCTGAGAACTGCCATTGCAGGACTGAAAACACCTAAATATCTGCTTTAGATAGAATCCTAACATCCTTTATTTCCTTTGAAGAAAAGCAACACTGATTGTTTGTTTATGGAAATGACTGATCAATCACATCTACCCACAGAAATAAAGGTTTATTAATTTAATTACTGCTTCTAACACTGTGAGAGAGAAGTCTTACAGCCTTATAGCTCAGCAACCAATTCTGATGGCAGTAACAATTTGCTGCTTTCATGACGGAGCTGCAGAAGACAAGGAACTCAAATCATATTCTAGTAAATAAAGAAGCTGGTTTGATTTTACTAAGGGGGCCTGCATCTCTCAGTCCTGCTGCACTTTAATGATCCAAAGGTACACAATACATCCTCTACTGCAAGGTCTCCTTAAATGATTCTGTTAATTTAAGAATTCAAGCCCAAATTCTGATAATCCAACCATTTTCAAAAGCTGTGATTTTCACAATATTTTCCTACATATTTAGACATTTAGCTTTAAGCAGACAGCACAGAATACGTTCACAAAAACAAGTATGAAAATTAATATCAAAATGAACTAATTTTCACTAATTTGCATACAGTTAGACAACCTGTCTACATTAAAATAAAGATTCAGTAAAATTATAAGAATTGAAATATGTTCTGCAATTTCTAGATAAAGAGTAGAGACTAGAAAGCAAAGAACATACCTGGAGTTGCATATCAGCTGCAGCACACACCTTTTTGGACTCACATAGTCTTGACACCATGTTTTTTGGCAGTGGCTTGAATTAAAAAAAAAAAATCAAAACATATTTAGAATTGTTGTATATTTGTAAATAGTATGCTTACTACTAGAAAAGGCTGAAGATGGCGCAAAAATATAAAAGAATCCTAGTTAATAAAAACATATTTGAAATGCTTTGCACTGAGGAAGGAAAGATCATTTGCTAAACAAAGCACTAAATGGGCAGTTAAGGTATCAGCAGTAATTTACATAGCAATCAAGAAATCACTGTGTATCAATGCTTGTTTTCCTATAAATTGATCCTATGTTCCCCAATATGCCTGTTAAAAATATTATGACTGCCTTTAGAGATAAAGAATAGATTGGGCCGTTAATGTCTTCCTAGGTCATCCTGACTAATCTTCAAAACCAGATATTATAATAGAGTCTCCTGTTGGTCACTGAAATTTACAGAGGCCCACATAACTCCCATGGAGATGGCAGAGTTTTCATAACTTCAACTGGGACAGCACCAGGCCTTCTACCTTAACCCACATAAAAACGTTTGGTCATACTAAAGAGTAAATATCTACCCTTTGAAATTTTTAACAAAGTTTAATTTATTCCATATCTATGGCAATAAAATTATCCATGCCATCACAGGCTGAAAATCAGAGGCATTTTCAAGTTATTGAGTAAGCTCTTTTTGACTTTCTATCCAGATGTCTAAAGTACATTCAAAGACTTGCTAATGTCAGATTTTTAAGAATACCTGTATATGAATGCTTGACCTTACACTTCTTCCACTGCTTCCTGATGCTTTTCAATAGATGTCTTTCCTAGTAAGCATATTCTTTTTCTTTTTTTTTTTTTTTTGCTAGCAGTTTTATTAACTATTAAGTATGATTAAAATAACTGGGTTCTCGCAAAAATACTAAGCAAGTTACTGCAAGGTGTACAATGTAATACAGATGTTTGGTACTACACTGAACTCTAAAAGCACACCTACACTTTTACAGTGTGTTGAAGTGTTTAAGAAATAACACGTGAAAGTCTACAGACCCTGATGGCAGAGCTGTATGTTTAGATTCTGTGCAAATGGTATGTCTTCAAGACAATGTTAATGTTCACAGAATAAAAAGCCAGTTCCAGAGAAGTTACACATAAGTGAGGAAAATGTTATCAATTAACTGTGGAATCTGGAAGTTAAAGCAGATGAGAAAAACTCTCAGGTTGCACAGCTGATTTATGCAGTAGCTTGCCAAGGCTTGTAACTTCTTCCCCAAGACAAAGGTTAGCTGGGTCAAGAATGGGATAGAACAACACCCACTATTTTGCCTGTCATAAACATGCACAGCTGTTAAATTTTAATACAGAAAAATGAACTAATGAACATGAAGTCTGTCCTACAGTATATCCTTGTTAGGTCAGTATTTACCCTTCCCAAATACAAAAATTCTGTTTCAAATTACATGATGATTTTGGACTACTAGAATAAGAGTAAATGGGCAGTTATCCATAGTCATAAAGATGTTAGTAGCTGACTACCTTGAGGTTCCATACTGGATTTAGCATTGTTGAAAATAATAACTTCTCTACATAATTAAGTAGTAAGGCAAGAAGCAAAGCAGAAAAAAATTACAAATGGTAAAAAGTATTTTGGTTGGACAATTTTTCTGCTGGCTCTATGAACATCTCTTGTCTCATCCTCTTACACAGAGTGAGGCAGGCACTTCAATGACTTTCCACCCTGGAACTAAAGCACACGAGGGTTTGCAATAACACAGTTTCAGCTGTCATTCAAGAAACAGTTGCGTAAGGAAACCTATAGAATTTTGAACAGATTTTGTTTTAAGTTTGTTATCAGCAAGTTTTGGCAGGTTTTTGGAGGTTTTAATTTCCTAGTGTAGTAGTGCAGTATGGAATTGAACAAAATTGATTTCTTCTAGAGGCACTCGTATTTTGGGTATAGTAAAGAATGAGAAAACTGGATGACAATTCTTAGATTGTAATTTGACAGTGTTAAAAAAGCTGAACATCCAAAAGCTTGGCAGCGGCAAATATGTGTATTTTACACAGTTATAACTTAACAGTGTTAAAGCCAAGAACACTCCTACCAGTAAGGTCAAACCAGTTCTTTCAACATAATGGATTTTCAATTTTTTATTTCAGCTATATTAAATGATGGTAAGAGCATAGGCTTTCAGCTGGGACACAAAATAAATAGAACAAAAGGCATTAAGACTTCTCTAATTGGCATTTTGGTAAACCACAGTCCCACAGATCCTCAACTGAATTGGGAAATCAAAGTTTGCAGTTCACTGGGGCACAGAGCAGCAAGCTTTGGTGATGCAGACAGACTCTGTTTGCTCCCTAGGAGAGCTGGTCTCATCCAGCCCTGCTCAAGAAACAACTGAAGCAGGTCTAATTGTCAGTTCAGACCTAAGCATTTCTCAGACTCGCCACCTAAGAGTCTTGCTTTCCTTTGACTGTACTGCAAATAGCTGACCTCAAGCCAGAGAAGAGTGCTGAAAAGGCATCCTCTGCATTCACCTGTTTCTTCCTTATGTTATGCTACAAGCACCTATCCTATTCTAAACTGAACTCCTGAGGGGAGACAGAGAATGACCATTAATAATGTACCGAAATCTCTATGCACAGGAGATGGCTTCGCACCTCCTTCTAGAGACCAAGTAAAATGTAGGTAATACCAAGAGCCTCCAAGAAAATATTTTTATCTTTTTTTGCAGCCATATGAATATCAAACCAACAATGTAGATCCACTCTGCCTTGAAGAAGATCAAGTTCTACTGTTTGAGCAGATTAAAATCAACAGGAAATTACAAATCATTCTTATAACAATACCTACTGACAAAAAGGCACAGGAGAAAGACATAAATATTCTTTTGTTTAAATCTATCAGTCCTACTGATCTGGCTCAAAGATTGTGTTGCGGTTGTACTTCACGAGCCAAGCAGAACTTGGCACCAGAAAAACATTGTTAAAACTTGATTAAATTGAAAGAATGATAAAAAGGAGATCACTTATTTTTCCCAAAGCACCTTTAGGATTTTAAAATTTAAGTTTTCAGGAAACTAAAATTAGACTCCAGAGGGTTTTTCAAAGATCACCGGTCCTCTCCAAAGTTTGTTTCCGTGAGTGTCAGGCATACAGATATGCTGAGGTCTTGAATGTACTGAGGAAGACGTACTGTTTCAGGCTATAGAAACTGTTTCTTGTTGCTCCATTACAATCTCATACAGCTCCTTAATAAGCAGTTGAGTGAAGGAAAAAATGCATCAGCATGTTTATTTTATTTACGCTGAAAGATGAGCTCTCTGATAAAACCAGAATCAAACTGTCATCCTCCTTCTAAAAGAAAGACTTTACAGAGCTTTGGCTAAAAATATGTAAATTGAACAACCATTCAATTTTTTAAATTTAAACACTACATGCTTTCCTTTGGATTCCACTTTTCCATCCTTCTTTATTAAGTAACTTTAAGATCTTGGCATGAATTTCTCAGTATGTCTGCCATAGTGGTGAAAAGAACAGAATCCCCCGTGTCCCAAAGCACACTTAACTCCTTACTGCTGTGTAGTAACCTCAACACATTACGACTGTTTACTATCTGTGGGCTTATTCTTGTAATCATGCTAATACAACACTGCCTTTGTAATTCCATCTCTGTGAAAAATGACGTCAGTTCAAATCTGAACAGCTGAAATACTGGCCTTTGTTCAAGAGAGCCTCCAAAGACACACAGGCTTAAAACGATTTAGTTTGACAGACCTACCACATATCTGTGCACTTAACAAACGAAATTAAACAAACACAGTGATCCAGAATGGTACACGTGCATCACTGATTGTCTGCTTAAGCACTGTTATGACCTCATTTTGCTACAGCTTGACTTTGTGAGTGTACCTGAATAATTCAACTACAGTAACCAATTAACACAATCCTCTCTATTTCTTCTTCTTTTTTTTTTTTCTCAAGGAATTTCTGTTTTGAGTTATCCTGAAGATGAAAGGAGAAGTAGGCTCGCTACTTTCTTGGAACAAATACTTTTTTGCTGGCCAGCTTTTTGAGCTAAATTCACAAGACTTATTCCTTATGCCCAAAGAGCTTGCAAGCTTTTTCACTCCTCAGTACTCAACAGCACAACCATCCAAAATGGACAGAAAGCAGAGACAAGCTTTCTATAAACTTCAAAATATTTTTGACCAGATCCTCATGATCCACATCTGTATGCATAGTGCATTCTCATCTTTGAAAGCCAGCCCACCAAATCTTTTTTCGGCAATGCTAATAAAAAACCAGTTTCCAACAGTTCACATGTTTTAATAATCAAAGCAACACCACTTTCCCCTCCTCTTCCCGTAAGCATAAGCACTAAGTGAGGATCCTCAGGACCAGTCCCTACAACTGGCTTTTATGGTAAGGGCAATCATAAGCTAAGACTATGCTGCTAACTTTATCTAATGTATGTTCAGTAGGAGTGTTATAAATGATACCACCTAAAATTTACATGCAAAACCTACAGCACAGATGCAGTAATGCCAAAAGAAGGATGCATTTTCAAATTATCTGCACTGCCTCCTCAACAAGCTAAGTCAGTAGAAAACCCTCCTTCTCTCAATATCCAGCAGAGCTATGTTGGTGTAGTTGTTGCAGAAAAGATCCTTCTCACACAGAAAAGCTCAGTCTTGTTATTCATAACAAGAAACTTAATGGAAGTTCTCACATGGAATAATATTTGGATTAAATGGTTTTACAAAATTCATATTTTAACTGTTTCAGCCACCTTCCTTATTTCCCCTTAAAAAAGGAGCAACGTGGACTCATTTTTCTTTCAAATAACTAAAAAACTAGAGAATAAAATGTTGACTCAAATTTCTATTTGCCCACCAAAATAATTAGTTAGGGAACAAGCACAGAAAATATAAGTCCCAAAAGGATTTTTGTGAAGTTGTAAGTGTAAGAGAGCTGGGATTTTCTATTTAAAGTACTTCACAACATATAAAACCAGATAAAAGTAATTGCAATCTGTAATGGCAATAACAATCACTAAATTACAAGAGCAGAAAAGTTGACTTCAATCTATTTGTATTTAAATGACAGATACAGAAATATGATAGCAGATTCTTAAAACTAGCTTAGATGAACCAACATAAGCAAAAGCAGATTTATATATGTTGGATAATGGCTTAAAAATACATTCTAAATTTAAAAAAAAGATTAAAAGGAAGCCATCTAAAGCCCTCAAAAGCCACACAGCAGTTTCGGTCTCTTCTTCTCATCTTCCAGCATAATCCATCCTTGTCTCCTTCAAGACTGAATTTCTACATTGAACCTCTCTCAATTGCTCTCCGAAAGGGCAAGATTTCACCACCAATAAACAGAAGTAGTTTATGGAAATGCCAAACGGGACACAGCATCTGGTTTTCAGCTTCTGCACTGCAACTGAACATGGCTTAGATTTGTTAAGCCATTTTGAAAATACAAAGCCATAAATAATGTTCCACAAATCTCTTTCAGATGTTTCAGTCAGGCTCATTCTCTGAACTCATATGCAATCAGATTAACTCCACAATGTTTAAACACTACATGAACTTTATAGAGACCATTAGAAAGCAGTATTTTGGTATGTGGACTCAAACATATAAATGATGAACACTTCTGAACTGAGTACTTTTAACTCCCAGATTTCAAAGAGACTTTCTTAGTGCAATCAATCCTGCAGAAATGATTGCTCCGTTTTTTGGGGTTTTTTTTTAAAAAAAGCAGATTTACAGAGCAAATTTCTCAGAACGTGTCTATTAAAATAAATACTATCTAACTGTTTAATGGAGGCAAATGTAATTCCAGTTTCATAGTATTGGATAAAAAGCTCCAATGAAGTGTAACACTACACAAGAGGCTTTCATGGTTTTGCATTTGAGTACACTGAAACTTGACTCAATCAAAACAACTAGAAAAAGATCTTTGGTTATTGTTTACTGGTTTGTATTTTGGAAATGGCTGTACATATATCATGCTCTGCTGTCATGCGTTAAAGTGACCACCAAAAGTCAACTTGTTCCAAAGAGCACGGTTTTCTAAACTTCCCATAGAAAGCAGATCCTTGCAGGAGACTGGCACAGAATAGCTTTATGTAAAAAAGGGATCCGAGTTTTAATGCAAAGATTCATGACTGCCAGAATCTAATTCAAATCTAATCCTAAATAACGCAATACACTTTTCATCACAAAATATTTCAATCACTACACTACACTGTGCTAAAAATGAGTGTTTTTAAACACTGCAGACCATTCCCATTTATTTCTATGATGTGGTACTTGAGCTTTATTTTCAGACAGACTTTAGATAGTTCAATAATGAATCACTATTTTTGTCATAACTTACCTGTAATTAAATTAAAACATTTCATACAACTTTCTTCACACAAAAGTTGTTCACCTGCTACACTAAGTTTGTAACTACACAACCTTCATAGGAAAAAAAAATTGAACATTTTAAATATGTAACTGGAACCCTGGATATAAGGATCTGGTGTTCTTTTACCGATTATATTTATGTTTTCTGCAATAAGAATATTAATTTTTTTCTGATAATTGAAATTATAATCTTAAAATTATTTCTATCCATTGTTTATTTCTACTTTAAACATTATTAACAAATAACACATGGAAATGTTATTATTTTCCTGAATATATTTATTTCTATTTTAAGTATTTTACATATCAATTTTCCCTACCTGTCCTGTTTTATAATGTCTTGCAAACTGGTTAACCACTCGATAGTCATTTGCAAAGTACTCCATCAGAATTGAGGGAACTTCAGCAAAATCAGTAGCACATCTGGTTCCTAGAGGTAGAATATTGTACACATTAGCATTTGCTATTTTCATTAACACAAATAGTTAACTCTTCCAAAAAGTTGTGCAACTTTCAGTTTGGACTTTTGGTGAACTTTAAGGTTCTTTCATTTATTAAGTCAATATTTTATTTCCATAGCATTACTGTACATATTGCCAGAAAAGCTTCATTATAATCCTACACATTTTACTATAAATCGCAAAGTAAAACAAAATATTTGAACAGCTGGACGAGGCACCTTATAAAGCTCTGGATCACACCCTTTTTAAACTAAACCAGACTGCAGCCAAACTGGCCCTACATGAAACACCAAATCTATTTAAGTGTCCTAAACCTAAACCAAATTACGATGTAAATAAAACTCTGCCTTAATCCCATTCACAGTTATAATTTTTACCTTCCATCTGTTTGTTGAGCTTACTTATGCTTTCTATTAACCTCACTTTATAATACCAAGTCATTCATCCAAGGAACACTCTTGCAGACTGAAGACATGTTCTAAGTAAGTGCAATGAGGTAATCTTAGGAGTTAGTATTTTCAAAAAGCACTTTCCCAAGATTACTTACTCTACTCTTTATCAGCACCTTAAACAATGGAAGTTATTAAGAAGTATAACACATCACTAAATCAAAGCTGCATTTCTGATTTCTATATATAAGAATTAGGGATGTACAAAGTTGTTGCTTTAATAACGGACCCACCAGGTCATCACCTCTATCCCTGTCTGCTAGAGATAAAGTCAGCATTCAAAACTAGTCTTAAATGTAAATATAGTTTTTGCTTCTATTATTCTTTCTGCAAGACTATTTTTAAAAATCACTCCTTTGATCTTTACAAATCTTCTCTAATTTTTTCATGTGAATTCATAATCTGTTTAAACTCAGTGTTTTCAAATCAATACTGATCTTTAGTATAAACAGCACTTCCCACACTGTTTTTACCTCCTGAATTGAGAGAAACTATATTCTCTCTCAGCCATCATTATACAGAGGCAAGATTAAGTCTAAAATAGTATCCATTGTAGTTCTTCTCTGCACCTGCTTCAGTTTGAATTCACCTTCAGAACAGAGACACAAATCTATGCCCAAGTATTGCACAAGGCTTCACAAGTATCTTTCTTGATAATTCTAATACTTAGTTCTGTTAGAAACACCTCTGATTGTATCAGGTTTGCGTGGCAAGGTTTTGGT
>NW_010317124.1:12032-37898 GCF_000700745.2 Antrostomus carolinensis | reverse complement strand
CTTTCCCTGTTGGCATTGCCTGCTCTCTCCCAAACTCAGCTGCAAAGAGTTGGGTGAGGCTTCCCACCCGTCCCATCAGGACGTCAAAGCTGGAGCAGAGTCACCCCGGTGCTTTGTCTCCCATCCCAGCATCTCACCTTGACCCTGCGTCCCTCCATGGCTCTGCGTGGTGTTGCCCCAGAGAGCCAGGGTCTGTGCGTGTCTTCCCAGGAAAGAGCGGAGGGCTTGGGCTTTGCTCTGCGTTCCCGGCGCTGTGGGTAACGCTGGAGTGCCGGTGTGATGGGGACAGTTGGTGTCTGCAGGATGCCTCATACCCTGGTGCTCCTCCGATGGGATAAACTCTTGATGTGAGCAGACAGAGGAACTGCCATTTGCGGTGAAGTGCAAGAGGTCAGGGCCGCCTGCCCGAAATAAAAACTTGCTATTTCTCCTTACACATATAAACTATTCTTGCTAGTGGATTTGGCAGGAAGCACTTTCTTTTTTCTTTTTTCTTTTTTTTTTTTTCCTTTTGGTTAGGACCTCTCAGTCTCTTACTGTGCTTAGGCTGTGGCTTCCCACGGGCTGAGTGCTTGGGATCATGCAGCAGGCTGGGAAAAAGCCAAGCTACCCATCTGTGTTGCCCGGCCCTGAGTCGCTCACACTGGCTGGCAGTACACTGGGAAGTAGCTGGCCAGGAAATTTGAAAAGGGGAAACTTAAAAATCCCGTGCCCTTTGCTGTTCCTGGGGGATGCAGTTGTGATACTGGTGAGATACTCAGGTGAGGTTGACTTGGAAAAAAACCTGGTTTGGAGGGGCAGGGAGGCAGGCATCTGTCGCACACTGTTGTCCTCAGAGCACGTGTGCTGGCAGGGGAAAAAAAAAAAAAATCACAGATTTGGCATCTAATTGTGTGCAGTGTCCTGGGGACGAGGCTGCAGCTCGTTGGAGGGTGTCAAGGGGTTATTTTCCCCCTTTTCTCGGGACTGGGAGGGTTCCTCTGCAGAGGCCATCACCTGCCCAATGGTGGGCACCGTGCTGCAGAGAGCAAAACAGCAGAAGAAATGTTTATGGAGCAAACTTAAACCTGCTTTGCAACCATTTCCTGGGAAAGACTGTTCTGATTCAGCTTTGCAGCCTTTTGCTCCTGGATTATTGGAGCCAATTGCTGTCTTACTGCCAGCACCTGCTCACCCCTTTACCTGTGAGGAGGCTGCAAAGCACCTTCTCCACTTCTAAATCCCAGCTGCCTCTTCCATGCCAGGTTTGGGTGGCCCAGCTTGGGGTGTGAGGAGTGGGACAGGGCTGCAGTTGCCCCTCGGTCTCCTCATGGCTCATCACTTTTCCATGCTGCTGCCCTGGCTGCGTTAATGGGGTGGTGGACATTAGTCTTTGTTCACTCCTCTTTCTCTTATTTGGGATCCTGCAGCACGCATTGATGCCAAGCACAATCCGTACAAAACCCAGCTTCCAAATTTGTGGGTTTCTCCAGCAGCCCCTGATGCCAGATGCAGAATGCAGATGGCTTAGGCAATTACTCCATCCTTTTATTAGATTGCGGGAGATTAATTAAATGCTTACACTTCTTTAGTTCCTTTTATCCCCCAGAATCCCAAGTGCTTAAACCCGCGAAGCTCTTATTTCGGCCAAGCACCCAGCGTGAGTCACAAAAATGAGGAACTCTGGTTTAGAGCAGAACTTTTGGGGAAGATTAAAGAAGAAAAATGCTCATCTAGGGTGCCGGGACTTGCGTACCCGTCTCCAAAAAGCCTCCTGGGATTGCTGATAGCACGGGCGGTGGGGATCCTGGTGTTACAGCCCTCGGCAGCTGGATCGGTGCTCGTTACTCTGGCAGCCTGGGATTCCTGACGAGCTTGCTTGGGGCTCACCGCAGGGGGTAGCGCAGGCCTGAGTCGGTGTGCGCTGATTTATTGTTTTAATTTTTAATTTTATTTCTATGCTCAGACCTGCGCTGTCTGCTGCTGTCTCGGTATGGTACGCGTGGGGCATGTCACGCGTGTTTTGGTTCATCAGTAGGTGCTGTTATTGGTGCTGTTGCCCCTTGTGCCTCTCCCACAAGGGAGTGCAGGCATCCCAGGGTGGATTGCTGTGACAGTCAGGATTTGGGTCCTTTTCAGGCACAGAGTGATGAACTCGCTCTGAAGCAAGTGGTGCTGTCACATGTGATGCTGTCTTGTGGTGGTTGTCCCCACTGGAGCTACTTGCAGCTGTAGGCTGTGGCATGGGGACACCGAGCCTGAGTGAAGTGTCCTCTAAGGATTATGTTAATCCATTTTCTGGAGATAAATCCAGTAGTTGGAAAATCCCACTCCATCTTCTTAGGACTAGTAATACATTTCACACTTTTTGATCTGTTTTCATTGGTCACCTCTCCTGGCACCAAACCCTTCTGTGTCCCAGAGGTGCCTCAGCCAGGCTGCTGGGAATGAGAGGAGCTGACTCCAAGGGGAGGCAGGGCGTTCGTTTTCTTCTGCATCTTGCAGTCTGAGTTGTTGAATAAAATCAAAAGTCTGGCCTCTTGAGATAGCTGAAGCCTTCGGATGAAAGAGCTGGGAGCTGCAGTGTGGCGCAGGGGAGCAGGCAGAAATTCCCCCTTGTGCAATCGTTTCCTGGTTAAATAAGTGGGTATGTAGAGAGTAAAGACTCCTTCTGTCCTCCTCCGCCTCTCTGACCAGCACGGCTCCTCCAGTTGGGGTGAGGAGGAGGGGGGGGCAAGCTTATTCCTTATCTTCCCAAAGCCTTGGTACTGTGGGACGAAACCCAAGGGCCAGCTTGTGCAACAGCAGCAATTCTGCACATTCAGAAATCATGACTCAGGCAACTCCAACACCTCCAGAGAGATCAGCACGTAGAGGGAATTGAATGGGGTGGTGGAGCCTGTCATCAGAGTGCTGGACCCCCCATCCATTCGAGTACTGGGTGCTGCTGGGTTTGCTCAGGGAAGCTGTTACTGGCTGCTGTCCTTAGACCTGCCCTCAAAAGCAGTGAGAGATCCCTCCTTCCCTGGAGATCTTGTTGTCCAGAGCAAGATGCCACCTACCAGTTGTTTGGAAAAAACTCTCAGTTCTTCAGTCTCTAGACTTGTTAATCCATTTTCAGTGCCATAATGTGCGTTGTTCCCAATGAAGGTGGGAGACGGGTGCAAGGACCCTTTCTGCTGCTCCCCTATCTGCAGGTGAGGGGAGAAGGGGCTGTTCAAGCAAACCTTGGGCCTCAGGCAGACACACTGCCTGCAGTCCAAGACTGCCATGGGCTGGGACAATGAATGTCCTGGGACCCAGCTTTCCTGATAGCAGACCTGTTTGCAGATAAATGTGGGACTGAAGGTTTGGGACGGTTGCTGTTCTTCTGGGCAGCAGGTGGGGTTTTTGGGATCAAGTGGTGGGGGGTTTTTCCCCCTCTTAAGGGATCTTGCCAACCAGACATTTTCTGTCATGTTTGCCAGTACATTTCTCCACTTTTGTGCGTGGGAAACTGAAGTTGAACTGAGCATCTGCTGCTGTCTGTGTTTGGAGACAGGACATGAAGGAGACTTTAGTCTGATCCAGTATGACCCTTCCTATGAGTCCTTCCAGCTCACCTGCCTGCTGCCCTCCGAGGGCTGCGAGTGCTGGCAGAACCTGCTGGTTGCTGCAAGGATAAATCCTTTACCAGGAAAAAATACTATAGCCTCAGTCAAACACTAAGCAGTGACTGCACTTGTGTTTCCACTCTGGCTTATATTTTTGTGTACGTAGGAGCTGTGCATTTGAAGTGAGTTGAGTTGCAGGCAGCTCCGATCGGGTTCTTCAGTTCCCTTCTTCTGCTTCAGGCTCCCTTCCCAGTGAGGTTTCCCTTTCCTGGAGGGCTGGGACGCTAGGGACAGGTTGTGTAAAGCTCTGCACCTCTGCAGCTGGCTGAGAGAGACTTGGCAGCTTTATTAGGGGCTGTTTGTACTGGCAGCTCTGGAGTAGGGTGTGCTCTGTCAGGGCTGCTCAGCCCCGAGCGAAGCTGCAGTGTGATTTAGCCCGGGATTGCTTGCTTGAGGCTATAAATAACCTTCCCAAGTGCCGCAAAAGTTCTCATCTGAAACAGTGGCATACTTCTGCCATACTTGTTAAGTCAGTTCACAGGCTGCTTAGTGAAGCTCTTGGCAAAAAAAATAATTGCTGGGATTTGGCAAAGCTGTGTGTGCTCAGACTGGGGGTCCCAGCTGGGCAGCGCGTGGGCTTGGCAGATGCTGGAAGGTCCCAAGGAAGAAGCGATGCTTGGTGGGATGGTGGGATGCTCCCAGCCCTGCGCTCTGCCTGCTGAAGTGCTCTGGTCTTTCACATCCCATACATGACCTCTCGTTAAGGCTGTAGCTGGGTGTAAGAGCAGGAAGCTCAGCCCCTGCGTGGGGGGCGGCTGTGGGTGGTGGCTGGGTGGGGTGCGGAAACGGGGGCGAGTGGACAGCCCTGCTTCATCGATGTGGAAAAACTTCAGCTCTCCTGCTGCACCCCTGGGCTTTGTGTCCTGCTGTCCCCGCTGCAGGGCTGCATCCCACTGCAAAGGTGTTTCCTCTTATCATGCGAGCCCCGTTTTGGCTGGTGAGAGGGGAGGGTGGGTGCGGTGCACATGGTTCTGGTGGGCACTGGGGTCTTGTCTTGGGACCCCCAGAGCTCTGTGTTTCTGGCACTCGAGCCCCTGCGCAGCTCGTAGTCAGTGCAGGTGCTTCTGGGATCAGCAGGCAGGTAGGCACTGACATCCTTCAGGCATCAGCTGGGCCAGTGCTGCCTGGCATGAGAGCCCCTGTGCTAATGCCTGCTGCCTGCTTGTGTAGCTCTGGACGGGTCTGATGTGCTGTTAAACTCCCTGGCTCCCAGGGCTGGGTGCACCCTGCTGTCCTCAGGGTGCAGAGCCCCGTGAGGGAGGACTGGGCAGGGCTGGAGCCCTCCAGCTCAGTGGAGAGCCCACTGCACTGGCCTGCCAGGCTCAGGGTGGAGAGCCAGGGCTTTTTTCCATTGAAGTCAGCTGGCATCCTGACTTTTCCATCCCTTTTGGCCTCTAAGCCTGCACCGCTGCAGTCTGAGTAAACTTCCCCCCTTTCCTTCCAGTGAGGCTGGGTGTTCTGGGGTGCAGGGCTGAGCTGAGCCATGTCAGCCCAGCCCCAAGGCTCTGTGGGCAGACACTGTGCGTGGGCAACTGGAGGGCAGGAGCTCCGGGACAGCAAAAGTCTCGGGAATTGTATTTCATCTTGTTTTCCCTGATGGCAGCAGCCCAGGGAGAAGCCCTTATCAGCCAGGCTGGGTGTTTCCCTGGGCACTGGGGAAATACAGAGGTTTCAGATCTCTGGGCGCCTGGCTGGGGACTGGTGCCCGAGCACTTTGGTCTTTGCTTCGTGGCACAGCCATGTGTCACGAGGTCAATGTCCGCGTACCTCGTGCAGCCTCATGCTGCCCTGGACTCTTCAGAAGTCTTGGGACCCTCATACCCCATATCTGATGCCTCCTATCTGACTGCTGGTACGTCCAGTAACCCCTCTGCAGCCCGGGTGCAGGATGCCCTGTTTGAACAAGGCTCTCCTGGCCCCTAGGATGGCTGTCACCTGCGGTGCAATGTCCCAGCACATCTCCTCTGCCTGCACTGCCCTGCTGCCTGCCTGCAGCTCCTCTGCAGAAGCAGTGGCTCCTCGTCTGTGACAAGCTCCCTGACTCAGGGTGGCTTTTGAAGCTGGAAGGCCGGCAGCTGGCCAGTCTAGGCTCCCCTGTAAGTAGGGAGTGATTCAGCCCCGACCTTTGTGCGTGGTATCAGGCTGGCAGAGCAGCAGCGTGCCCACCTTGGGAAGGCAGCAGCTCCTCTTCGGGAAGGCTTTTGCTGCCCACCACCTGCAAGGGATCTCATCAACACCCCTTGAAAGATGTCCCCTGTTAGGGATGAGATCGACCCTTGGTTTACCAAAAATATCTACCACCTGCTGATACAGAAAAAGCACTTTCTCAAGAAATTTCATTTCTGACAGTGTGGAAAATGAGCGATATTAAACAACCTCAGGGAAAAATGAGAAACTAAGTGACTTGTGCAAACATTGCTTTGGCAAAATGCTGTCCTTTGTTTTCTTGGTTATTTTTTTCCCTCTGGCCAGGGGAGGGCTGGCATTTCCCTGAACTGGGCAGGTCCTTTGTAAGCTGTGGGTGAGGGTGCATGGTGTGGGCTGCATTTGGAGTCCCCTTCCAGCCATGCCTGGGACAGACAGGAGAGCCTGTTTGCATGGGATGGGGACAGCCAGCAAGCTCCCTTTGGGTGCTGAGAAGTCCGATGGGTGACAACCACCAAGCCTGTGCCATGGCAGGGAGCAGGGATGCCCTTTCTAGGGGCCCTGGAAGGAGTGATGGAAGGCTGGATGCCACACACAGGGATGAGGAGCCGTGGGGTGCGTGAGGGACCAAAAGCACCCTGCAGAATAGGTGCTTTGTGCCTGCCTATGCCGCGGGCAAGGCAGCCCCGAGTGAGCAGCTTTGGCCACCCTCAGTGTGAGGGCTGCCTTTGTGGGGCTGCCAGAGCGCCTCGTTGCAGAAGGGACCCCCTCGGCTGCCCATTTACTGGCGTTCCAAGCGGGTGGCCTTTCTTCTCCTAATTGGGCCAGGGAGGAGGGGGATACCTGGGACATGCCCCCCCACCTTCAGAGCACGGGGATTGGTGACCCCCTAATCCCACCTGGCTCTTGGGTGCTGGCTGGGGGCTTCACCTCTGTCCCCCATCCCCTGCCAAGGTGGTGGGGTCAGGGATCTGGAGGTGATTATTTGGAAAAGCTGCATCCAGCATATGTACATATGGTTTCCTCCTCAGTTCCTGGGGGCTTGGGGAGGGTGGGTTCTTTCATGGGTTTATTTTCTTTGTCAGCTCTCTTTCACACAGCTTTATTTTCCTTCCTTTTGTCTCAGGCGCCTTCCTTTCTCCTCCCCGGGCTCAGCCCCAGCCCTGCTGCCTCCCTTTCCCACGGGGTCGACCTGCTGGCACGGGTGCTGGTCCGAGCCCTGGGAGCTGGGACATCGACCCCTGCAGAGACCAGGACCACCACCGAGCCTGGCACCTCACTAGCACATGGGTTTTAAAGGAAGACAAAAGGCCATGCCTGGGATCTGGGAGCCCCCATGCCCGGGGGTCCCTGGGGCTCCTGCCCTGGGATAGAGGAGTTGGGTCTCAGCATTGGGGTGGGATGAGGGGTGAGTCCTGCACCCCAGAGGCTCCTGCTGCTTTTCTGAGCCTCACCTCTGCCTCGCCTGATGTTTCCCACACCTCTTCCCAAAATTAAAGTTGGTGCTGTGAGTAGGAGGGCTGGAGGAGAGCAGAGCAGGAGTGGCCCTTGGTAAACACGGATGGTTTCTCAGGCCATCCCCACTCCTTGCCGGGGAAATAATTTAGCTGAAAGGCCAACCTCCAAGTCCACATTTTTGGAGGATACTCATCACATTGGGAAGGGTTACTCCTCTGCAGTGCAGTTCCGTCGTGTGATTTCTGCCCTGAAGGCAAAAATAATTCGGGGAGACTTTGTCCATCTGTTGAGTTTTGCAAAACGTGCAAAAAATCCCTGCCTCCAGAGCGGAGAGAGAGGTGGGTGTTTTTGGAGCTGTGAGCACAGAAATTGTGTGAAGGGAGCCCACGCTGGGGCTGGAGGTGCCATCTCGTAGGGGCACACTCCCATGGGATGCGGGATGCAGCAGGATGCCCTGGAGCCCAAGTTTGGGAGCAAAGGTGAATCCTGTATGGTTTGTGACATGAGCCCCTTGGTTCAGGTGCTTGCAAGCACAAGCTGGAGTGGAATAGCTGAATGAAGGGGCATAGATAGGATGGCATCCTACTGCTAGTGCTTTTTTCCAGGAGGGCCATCCAAGGAGGTCCAAGGTGGTGTTTGATTTCTGCTCCATCACTTGCTTACAAGGTGGCCCAGCCCTGACAGCACATGCAATTTTGGGCATGACTGAGTGTTGCTGCTGGCTGAGGTTATGGTCATCAGCCAGGAGGTTGGCATTGCTCAAATTCATGTGGCTGTGGGACCCAGCAGTGGATGGGGCTGTCTCCTGCCTGGCTGATAGCTGCCACCACTTGCCCTGTCCTTGCATGTGAAGAAAGGAAAACACAAGGAGAAGGAAAGCGATTACCTCTCCAGTGTCAGTGACCTCGTGCTGTTGGGAATAGCTGGAAGAAGATAGGCATCATCTGGCTGTCCCCTTTGCTAGCAAAACTCTGTCCTCCCTATAATTCCAGCAAAGAAGTCTCCCTAGCAGGTGAGTGGGAAGCAGTACTGGGTGGTGCCCAGCAGAAGAGCAGTGTGGGATGCTCTGAGGGAGAGGTGCTGTGCAGCTGAGATGTTCCCCTGGCAGGGGAACAGGGAAAGGTTTCTCCCTGACGTGCTGCATGGTGACTGTGTGTCCAGGGCTCTGACTGCCTTAGCCCTCCTCCTCATCTCCTACTTTTTATTGATGGTTACCAGACTTTATATAAACAAAGGGAATCAATTTGTGTCAAAGACACCTCTCTTAAAAAGAAACTGAACCTTTGAAGGGGTTGGAAGGCTGCATTTAGGAGATACAACTGAAAGCTTCTCAAGACCTGTGCTTTTGCAGTCGGGTGCTGAGCAGTTGGGTCTGGGCAGTTAATGCTGCCTTTGCCAGCGGCGTGCGCTGTGGGCTTTAATTCCCAGTTACATAAAGCTGCCCTGCACCGTGGCAGCCTGCTCAGCACGGGATGAACACGCCAGCTGTTTTGTGTTTATTTTTATATCCTTTCTCTTCACATCCACTCTCAGCACTCACTGCCCAGTGCTGGTGGTTGGATGCTTGCCTCTGTCTGCACCCAGGGCAGGGGCCATGCCGGGGGCTCGTTGAGTTTGAGGTGTGGGCAGAGGGTCAGCAAGGAGGGCTCTCTGGAACAGCAGGCACACACAAAACCCAGGGGTGGTCATGCAGCCCCATGCTGTGCCCTTGATAGAGATGGCAGCAGTGTCCCAGCGGAGAGGAGCTGGGGGTTCCGCAGCGATGCTGGGTGAGGAATAACCCCTCTGCCTGTACGATGACCCCTAGCACATGTTTGGCCGTTTAAGCACCCGTCTCAATGCCACTGCTCGAAACCAGTGACCTGGGTTTTCACAGTGTCAGCAAAGGTTACAGCTGTATTCACAGGCACATACAGCCCTGCCAGGTTTATTGCCTGTGCTGTGCTGCTGAGGGTTACGTCAGCGCTTGTGTCGAGATGAAGCGTGGGAGCACGGGGGGCTAGTAAATAGACTCAAAATGCTTTTCTTCTAACTACACGTTTTTAACGCTCTGCATTGACTCTTCATTGGTCATCTGTTTTCTGATCCTTCTTCTCGATCTGCCCTTTTCCATTTTATTTTTAAAAAGGTTTTTGTTCGGCATCTCTCCGTGCTGGGTCGCAGCGGTGCTGCCTTTGGTCCCCTTTGAATAGCAAAGCGGCTCCTTTATTCTGGAGGCTTGGCCTGGAGGCTCAGCATCTCTGCAAGAACAGCCCAGGGTTTGGCAGGGCTGTAATTAAGTAGTGAAGGGCCTGTCACAGGACAGGTTGCCCCAGCTATT
Source organism: Antrostomus carolinensis (assembly GCF_000700745.2). Taxonomy (NCBI): domain Eukaryota; kingdom Metazoa; phylum Chordata; class Aves; order Caprimulgiformes; family Caprimulgidae; genus Antrostomus; species Antrostomus carolinensis. The sequence continues at coordinate 28,343 of NW_010317124.1, read as the reverse complement.
TTAGGGATATTTCAATATCCAAGTCTATAATAGATGACTCAGTGCAGCTGAAGGGATATTGGCTTATACCTAGGTACTTTGATCAGGGCGTAGATGAGTGAGTCCTGCTGGCCTGATTGCTCTGATTACTGAAGTGATGTTATTGTTAGAATAAGGGCTGCTGAATCCTTGGAACATTGTGGTGAGGGAACAGCTTCATGGTGGGAGGCATGAAAGGCTTCAGGTACTGTGGGCAAAACGCTGCCTGTTCCCCAGGAGGGATCCTGGGTTCCATCCGGGGATGCCATTGAGACCATGGTGGGACCGTGAGGTTTCCAGCGCTGTGAAAACTTGACTAATTGGCTCTTTCTTTCACTCTAGTACATTGGGAGCCTGGATGTGCCACGGCCAAACAGCCGGGTGGAGATCGTGACGGCCATGCGGCGGATCAGGGTGAGTGCGGAGAGGATGCTCCTTCCCCTTATGTGTTGGGGTGGTGGGGACACTGCTCCTCCATCTCCACTTACAGCCTTCTCTCACCTAAGTCCTGTACTTCAGGTTATTCATAACTCTATTTTTCACTGTCACTCTCTCCATGAAGATTGTGTAATGCAAGCTTGGTGGCTGCAAGCTTGTGACTTGGTGCCCCACCATCACATTTGGAGCATCCCCAGCGCTGGGTGTCCCCCGTGGTACCTGGGCATCCTGCGTGCCATGGCTGGGGTAGCTGCAGCCCAAGCAGCAGCAGAGCCCTCTCTGTGCTCACGGTGCTGCGGAGGTGATGGTGGGATGGGAGGTAGACATGGGGCTGATGGCACTGGGTGGAAACCACAGCACATCTGCAATTCAGAGGATTTCCTCATGTGTCAGTCCCGATTCAAAGGTATCTGCAGAGTGCTTGTGGAAGAGGTACATTTGTGTTTTGCTGCTTGCATAAGTGTTTCAGGTGCATGAAAATGTGGGCACTGCCTGGATGTGCCGGCAGGTTAGTGCCTGGTAAATGGCAATGTGCAAATTAAAGTGCTGAGTAACAAGCTCCGTGGCCGGCCGGCAGCGAGCTTGTTTAACAGTGAGTAGGTCAGGGGATGTCAGCTGGTAATGAAGTCATCTGGCTTCCCAAAATACTTATAGGCAGGATACAGGACGCTCTTGCCTTATAATGCTTGGCTGATAGCCAGGAGAGGACCTTTTCCTCTGCACCCTGGCCTCTCGCCTGCACAGCTGGAAGGTGTTCAAGGGCTCGGAGGGCAGCAAACCACACACCTGACAAGCTCGCTCTCCCCAGGCTTAAAACAGCAGGAGCTTGACTGCTCTTCCATGCATGAGACAGCCCTTTGGGCAGTGGTGGTTGGGCTTTGGTCCGATGTACGTGACCACAGGCACAGGTAGTCTGATCTGTTCCACAGGTCACGGTGAGGGGTCTGCCTTGTCTTCCGGGGGTGGCTTTCTCCTGGAAATAACACTCTTAAATGGAAGGAGCTGAGTATGCTCACAGGACATTGAGTAATGGATGAGCTGGTGGCCTCATGGGGTCCCGTGAGCACTGGACCTGGTGGTGTGGCTGAGTCCCTGCCAGGGCTCAGCTGTCCCCCTGCTCCTCTCTCAACCCCTCCTGCTGACTCTGGCTATAATCCCATTTTCTCTTTTCTCATTGCCAGAGGGGGAGAGGAGCATCATATCCCAAGGACACAGATTGCAGGGCTCTTAGTTTCAAACTTTCAGCACGTAAATAGTTTGTGAACTTTTTCAGCAGCTTTCCTACCCGCTGCCCTGTCCCCTCGGTGGTGGTGAACGTTGTGGCCAGTGCACAAGCTGGGAAGTCCTTTGTGGCATTAGTTTTACTCACCTTGGTTCCAAACAAGGTTTGGGAGAGAACAACTGTGACGCCCTCAAGAGCTCTCATAAACAGATGTTTCCTCTGCTGCCTTTCAAGATAAGACTTTTGAAAGAATGCAGCTTCAGCCTCAAAATCACTTAACTCCACATCAGTATGGGAGGACTGGCACAACTTTGAGGGCTTAAATAAACCCTAGGGGGAAAAAACCCCACACCACTAAAACATCCTTATTGGCCAATACAAATGAACTTAAGCATAGTCTAGAAAATTCATAGATGAAGCTCTGAATGGCAGGGAAATGGCACAAATTGGGGTAAAGTAATGATTTCTCATGGTGAATGGTGTGCTTGAAACGTGTGCTCAGGCTTCCTTGGTCTAGTGTAAGCCAGGAGAGATGCAAGCCATTGAAAGGCCATGAGTTCACCAATCAGATCTGCCCGGGAGACGTTTAATGTCTGTTTATGTGTCACAGGGTGCTGTCTGTGAAGAGGATGCCAGGATGGTTGGTTTGATGGGAGTTTACCGGTATAGCCCTTCCCTGGTTCCCGTGGTTTGTGCTGGCCTTGCACCCAGCAGCAGGACATTATCGCGGCGTTGCAAGGGTGTTTGCTGGCCAGGCTGGGCGTCAGAGGCTGGTTTCACTTTGGCTGGAGGTCAAGGAACGCTTGTCCTTCTTAAAGCAGAAGGGTAGTTGTGTTCTTTGTGGAATAAAGTAATCCCAAAATATTGACATGGGGAAACCAGAGGGAAAAAAAGCTTATTTAGGTACAGAAAGCGAGCAATGGGAGATCAAGTGCAGGCTGCAGAGGTTCTGCCTGTGGTGTGTGAAGCAGCTGCTGACCTGCAGGTTTGTATGGTTTTTAATGCAATCCCTGGTTTGGGAAGAAAATGGGGTGTCCTGGCATGTTCTGAGTTGCTCACTGCTGGTGAAGGATGGGGACCCTCACCATCCTCCCCACCACTGTGGCTCCCCTTTCTCAGTGCTGCCTTCACTGGGCTTGGGCTCTGCTTAATAATGATTCAAAAAATCATCCTGCAAAGAAGTGAGGAAGCACCCTGCCTGACAACGGGGGTCCTCAGGAGGAAGAGCACCCTGGAAGCCCCCCCGGAGCTGCCTGTGCTGGGCTGGGAGTGGGGAGGGATGGGGCCAGAAGCGACTGCAACTCCTCCTGCCACCCTGCCTCCCCTCTCCTCTGGCTTCCTGTTTAGATGGAGCCCTGACCCTTTGAGGAGGACACGGCATAGCTGGCATTGCTGGGATTCCTGCTCAGACCGGGCTCTGCTGCCCTGCTGCTGCTGTCCCCAGAGTGAAGCAGAGCAAGGGACTGTGGGCAGAACAGCTCCACCAGAGCAAGATGTATATATTAACCCCAAATTTGTTCCCTTGTGTGGATCTGGATTGAGAGAGACTTTATACAGGGAGCTGGTGTTGCAGGGCAGGGATGCCATCCCTATCCCTGCCCTGCTGACAGGCTGGCAGTGGCATGGCCATCCTCAAGGTGCTGGCCAGAGGGAAGGTTTCTGTCCAGAAGCAGGAGGATGTTGGAGAATTCCTGGGATTCTTGCAGCTTGGGGTGAGGAGGGAAGGGGAGGTGCTCAGCTGGCTGCCTCTGCCCTCCTGCTTTTCCTGCCTGTGCTAGCTGGGCTTGCTGGGGACACAGCCCTGTCTTGCCCTGTGCTTTGGTGCATATCCCTGACCCTGAAAGGAGTTGCTGGAACAGGACATTGGCTATGCCAAGGATGCACTTGGACAGCAATTTCATGAATGTTACCTGCAGCTTTCCTCCAGAGCCTGCGTCCCATGGGTCTCCTGCATGGCACCGATGGCCACGTCAGTACTGATAAATACCACAAGCCAGGGCTTGTTTTCCTGGCAAGCAGTTTGGCTTCTGTTTGTACAACTGAACTCTTTCTCCTCCTCATCCCAAAACAGGGTGACCCTGTCCATGTTGCTTCACGCCCTAAATTGCTGAGTTGGGTTTGCCTTCAAAGTGCTCCTTGGCTCCTCTGGATGCAAGGTGTGAGAAACCAATCTGTAAATCCAGATATTTACCCTTGGTCACCTGAACCTCAAAAGGTCCCAAGCTCAACAGTAATTAAATGTTCATTAAAGCTGCAACCAGCCTGTCCTTCTGAGGAGCCCAGGGGACCTTCCTTGCACAGGCTGTCCTGGGAAACAGCAGCCCAGAGGCCACAGTGCTCTTCTGCTCTGCACCGGTAATGGGCAAAGCTTGAGAAACTCAGAGGGGAGCTCATGAGAATGGTCTGGGACAGGTCGTACCTCCATCAGCTACCAAACTGGGTGTTACAGAGAGGAAGAGCTCAACTGATGCATCTTCCCAACCATAAGGACTATGAGTTGTTGAAGATTTAAGTTTAAAGTGCCTGAGCTAGCTGCAAGACATCCTTTCTTTTCTTTTTTCTTTTTTTCAGAATGGCTGAGCACTCGGGACTCTAAATGACAATGATAACTCTATAGTTTTTTATGTTTTCATGATGTAAATATATACAAATACTTTCCTCTCTGTGCTCCTGGCATGTGTGCAGTGCAGCCAGTGCTACCTGTCTGTGGTTTGGTGCAGTTGTTCAAGAGAGTTTGGAGTCATCCTTTTTTTCTACTTGGATTGCTGAGTGTGGCTTTAATCCAAGTTTTCTTTGGTGCCAGAAGGGATGAATTCTTATATAGGCACTTCTTAAAACCAGTTTCTGTGGAAGTCTTCTGCAAGCCTGTTTCTGGGAAGTGTCCAGCTGAGTTTTGCAGGCTGAAAACAAGGAGCGTTTCAAGCACTTTAAAATCTAGCTCCTCTACACCTCCTACTCTGTCAGGTACATCTGATTTTGTGGGACTTCTGCAGCTTTGCATAGCTGAGCTCTATTTTAGCAAATTGGCAAAATTGCTGAATTTCAACAAGCTTGTTTAAAGCAAGATTTTGCATCCTCTGCAAACCACATGCAGAGTCAGACTGGTGTGAAAATTGATGCGTTTGGCCAGTTATTTGTGTAGAGCACCTGGTGTAATTTTGAGCTCATTTAATTAAAATATTTCTGAGATAATCCTGTTCCTGCCATGGCGAATTTTTAAAAGCATTAGGTCATTTACAGCAATGTAGTTGTCTTTTTCTTTCATCGTGCAAGAGGCAGCACAGTGGTGGCTGCCTGTGGGGACGTGCGCAGCGGGCAGCGGCTGCCCAGGAGATGCTCAGCCTTTGGCTGCTCCTTGCAAAGTCCCAGCACTTGGCACGAGGTGAATTATCAGTGAGCTAATGACTTGACTTGATTATCTGAGGTGAACAAGATTATGCTGTATTAGATCTGGGAGGAACCGAAGGGGTATTTGTAATAATTTCAATTGCTCTCAAAGTGATTTGACAATCACAGTAAAGAGGGTGAAGGTTTCCAGGTAAGTTTATTGTATTTCTCCCAGCACCATCAGTGCCACTTAACTCACAATCAGATAATGGCTAGCCCAGCATTGCTACTAACATGCTACCTACTCAATTGCACAAAACAGGTCAGGATCTCATCCTGCAGTTAGTATTTAATCAATAAACCTGTTAAATTAGTACCCAGATTCACTGGAGCAGCCTTTTGACCAAGACTGCCCATAAGGGAGGAATAGTTTCCAGGAGAGCTGGCCAAAGCCTGGTGGCCCTGGCTGTGCTGTCTGTTTTAATACCATGGCTGGGATGCAGTGAGCGCTTTCCAGCAAAGCTTTGAAGGTTACTGGCAGCGTTAAGGAGTGTGGGTTGTATGTACATTCTGTTGTAATGCACATGTAGTAAAATTACAAGTTTAAGGAGGTAAATGACTCAATGTGGACAAGGACAGGCATCTGAACGGTTAAGATGATGTGAAGTGAGAGCTTCTAATGCTGGAGAGTGAGTTCTGAGCCTTGCAGGAAGCCAGGTAGGGATGGGGCTTTTGGCACTGCTCACCAGAGGGACTTTGGAAAGGTGTTCCTGGGCAGACGTGAGCAAGTACTGCCTGTGCCAGCTGTCTGCTGGGCTGGCGGGGTCATGCGGTGGCAGGAATGACTGGGCTTAGACAGACATACAGCCTGACAGGTCCCAGGGGATGAGGAATGGGCATGCTCCTCTTCCCCTGGTATCTCATAAATAAGTCCTGATAAGCTCATTGCCTTTTGTTTTCCAGCAGTGCCCAAGCTGAGCATTCTTTGCCAGGCTTGGGGTTGCAGCGTGTCCCTTGTGGCCAGGCTTCCAGCCGCGGTGGGGAGGAGAGCTTGGTGGCAGGGTGTCCAGCCTGGGAAAGAGCAGGGGGTTCCCAGCTGGACAGAGTGCTTGGTTGTGGAGCCAGTGAGGATGAAGGAAACCATAACCCAGACGGGAGCATGTTTTGGGAGAGCTAATGAACTGGGATGTGCATGCTGGTGCATAGTCTTCCCATAGCTCCTGTCTCCCTGAGGAGCTCAGCACTTCGGCTGTGGGCAAGTGTCCCACGGGTGGGTGGTGCTCAGGGCCCTGGCAGGAGCACACCATTCAGTGCTGGGCATGCCAGCACAGCAACAGTCTCCCTGGTGGGTGATGCTGGCCTGTGGCCAGGCAAATGCCTTTGAGAGGGCTGGGAGCCAGGTAGGCACCGAGCCCAGGGCAGGACTGGAGCTGCTGGGAAAAAGCAGGGAGGCAGCAGTGCCACGTGTCCCCTGCGTTCCCATCACACATCCTTGCCCTGTGTTTGCTTGGGTCTGCCCTTCCTTGGTTGGGCTTTCTTCCTTCTCTGAGAGCTGACAGCGTCTCCCTGTGACTCATCTCGCTCCCTGGCTGGGGGCTTTCCCCACCAGTGCTCATGGTGAATCATGTTACCGTCTTGCCGATGACACTGGCAAATATCTGCTGGGAGCTCAAGGGAGAGGACAGGGAATAACGTCTGCCAGACTTCCTGGACATGGGGAAGGGGGCAGACCTTCAGCATTGCTCCTTCCCAGCCAAGGGGTGCTCTGCCAGCTCCTACCACCTCTCTAAATTCATGGTGAGCCTGTCAAATCATGTCTGTCCCCTTTTGTGTCCTTGTGTTCCCTCTTCTTCCTCCTGCTTCACACTGGTTCTTCCTCAGCAATGTTTCTTGAAGCAGGCTTCAGGCGTTGCACTAACGGGTTGCTTTATCCATTGGGCTCAGCAGAGCCTGTGTGAAGGTGTCGGTCCCTGCCGCAGGGGTGCCCCTGGCTTTCCATGGCTCCTTCCTTGGGCTCTCCATGTTGCACACAAGTTTAGGTAGCGCAGCGGGCCCAGTTCCGTGCCAGGGCTCAGCTGCACTAGAAATAAGGGAATCTGGTGCTGCAAATCCTGCTTTCCCCAGGAACACAGCACAGCTGGAACGCTGATGCACGTATTGCCTGCAGTGCTGGAAATGCCGGCGAAGCTGCTGCTGGTGCCGAGGTGGCTCTCCTGCTGTCCCCCATGCCTGCTCTGGCTCTTCCCCCTGCCTAGAAGGGAGTGATTTGTGGCATCCTCTGGCTCCCAGGCATGATTGGATTTAGCCTGGCTGTCAAGGGAGAGGTCTGCAGCTTGTTCTGGGAGATGTGGGGTCATGAGAGCACTGGTAATTGCTGTTTGTGAGGGTTTGAGGAGTTCTTACAGAAACTGTCGTCCTTTGATCGCTCTCTGCTCCTTCTGCGAGGTGACAGAGCTGCCTTTGATTGCCTCACCCTCTAACGTGCATCAGCCTCTGCAGAAAGCACTGGTGTGGAGGGAAAGGGCTGTGTTCAGCATCGCCAGCCGTGACACACCCAGCTCCGTGCTCTCCAGCCCTGTCGCTGTCACAAAGAGGTGACAATCTCTTCTGCTTCCAGAAACTTGTTGGCAAACATAACCATTTCCACTTACCTTTGCATTTTAGAGTAAATTCCTAACTGTGCATAAGAATAAGCTTGTGGAGCACCCAAGAGATTGTTGAGAAGAGGAACCTTACAGAAGATGGCTTTGAGAGGGGTACGCTGAGGTGTGGCTGATTTGGGGGTCTGCAACTCTTCCTGGCATCTCCCAGCAGTTTCCTGGTCAGCACAGTGGAGAGCTGGATTCATCCCCCTTTTCCAAATCCCTTGAGTTGGTGCCAATCTGTAGATATAGCACTCCAGGGATATGGTTTAGTGGGCATGGTGGTGATGGTTGGACTGGATGATCTTAGAGGTCTTTTCCAACCCTAATGATCCGTGATTCTGATTCTGTGTCTCCTCACACCCATGCCATTACTTTTATTTGAAGTTTTTTTTCCTTCTGATTTACTGCAACACGGAATTTTCCTGTTTTTTTTTTTTTTAATAAATCAAGGCTTTAATCAGCTTGTTGCCATCACAGCAGCTTTTTACTCTTGGGATGGAGTAGAGTCCAAACAGTCCCTTGTGCTGACCACTGAAGCGATGTTGTGTGGACCTGAGCAGCAGAGATGTGGGCAGCTGCCTCTCCCAGCCAGACATGAGTATGTCCAGAGATGATACCTGGCACTTGCTCTGTGATTAAGGGGAGAAATAGCTTAGGAAAAAGAGAAAAGAGTAAAAAAAAAACCTCACAAGCGGGGAGTCGGGCATCAAACAATATTTACTGTCTGGTTTATGGCTGAGAAACTGAGGCACAGGGAAACTTAAATGACTTGTCAGACTCCTTCTGAGGGAAGCATCCCTGTGCAGGGAACTGGACTGAATTAAAACTGAACCAAGCTGAAGTCAACCCAGTAAATGCTACTCTTGTGTATGATCCTTTTGCTCTTGTGCTTCTCTGCCGGTCCTTGAACACCAAGGACCCCTTGATTTAATTTGCTGAAGCGTTCTCCTCTGCTGCATCACTTAAGAAGAGAGGCAAAACAGGGAGCTGCAGCCTTGCGAAAAAAATGCCACATGCCGCAGTTTCTTTACTGCTAAAATTAATTCTTGGTGGTTTTGACTTGATGCAGCAGGAAGATGTTCCAGGGGATGGTGTACACCACATGGCCAAGGGGGAAGAGCAGCGTCAGGGCCTGCAGCAAGGGGAGAAGGATTTTGGCGTGGGGTTTTGTGGCTGTGAGAGCTGTAAGGGGGTGTCTGTGTGTTACGGCGTGTTCCTGCGGCGAGTGGGAGTGGAGGAAAGGATCACATCTGCTTAAGAGGAGAGGCTGCAAAAACTATTGTGTGAGCTGGTCTGGGGAATGGATCTCGTGTAATTAGGGAGCTGGAGGAAAGGATGTGTCTATTGTAAGACAGCAGAACAACAAGCACAGCCAAGAACAAGATAAAGGAGCTGAGCACTCTCCCAGTCCCAGTGGAGAAGGTCTGTAGCGTGCAAAGCACGATGCAAACCGTGGAGATCCTCTGCACTGTGGCCACGGCTGCCATCCCTGGCTGCTCCCCTGTCCCTGTGGATAATGATTGGTGAGTGAAGTGATGTGCTTCAACTGGAATTTTTAGAGGGATTGGACTGTCCCAGGCTGCAGTGAAGTTTGCCCAGAGGAAGACTCGAGATGAAGATTGTAGCCAAATTTGGATGAATTGTCAGAGAAGAAAATGTGTCTTTCTCAGGCTTGGTTTCCCTGATGGAGAATGAGGAGCCTAGTGGTTCTTAATCTGTTGCTTGGTCTTCACCAGCATGAGTTTAACATGGTGGAAAAAAACCTCCCAACCAAACCAGTTCTTGCCATATGCTTCCCTATGGAAACTGCTGATCCGTTTCAGAATTTTGCAGAAACTGCAAAAATCAGCCCGAAGTGGGTATTCACCTCAGGAAACTTCATCAAAGATGGTTACATTTCAGCTTAACTCTTTAACTGAAAGCAGCCCCACCTGTGATGTTTTACAGGGTTGTTCTTGGGTCACAATAGTGGCGTGTATTATAGAGAGCCAGCTCTGCCTTTTTCCCTCCAAAGCCTCCGGTTTTGTTTTGGCATTTTGCTCCAATGACATTTTCTTACTCCCTCTTAAAATGATGGATGGGACTGGTCTGGACTCCTTCAAACCCTCCCTGATCCCTGGGAACTTTGGGGATGCGTGTGTATCCCTCCAGTACTGGAAACACAAAGAGCACACCTCTGCTGACCTCTACATAAATGCTGAGATATCCTCAATATTTAAAAAAGAGAAATCCAGAGTAATTGGCCCAAAGCTGGTGGTGAGCGTGATTCGAGGTGCAGGTCCCACTGAGCTTTCTGTGAAAAAAGACCTGTCTTCCTGTGGTTTAAATGGATCCAACTTCAGCTCCCAGCTAGCTGATCTTCTGCCTTTGCCTAAAGTCAAAGAGCCTTCGATGTGAGGAAGTTCTTCCCAGGTCTGAGCTGCAGACAAGTCCCCTCCTAGCCTACTCTTTGGATAAACTAAATAGAAAGAGCTTGTTTTTAACCTCTGAGACTTAGGAGTCTGGGAAATGTGCCTCATGTTCTTGTTGCTTTTTTCTAAACTCTTTTCTATTGCTTCTGTGTATGATAAAGCAGAACATGTTGTGTTGGGATGGATTATATTAATAGTGATTTTAACAGTGTTCTGTTTTGAGAAAATGTCACCTTTCTGGTGACACTGGAACAGGCTGCCCAGGGAAGTGGTGGAGTCAGCATGCCTGGAGGTATTCAAGAAACGTGTAGATGTAGCACTCGGGGCTATGGTTTAGTTGGAATGGTGGAGATGAGTTGATGGTTGGACTGGATGATCTTAGAGGTCTTTTCCAACCTTAATGTTTCCGTGTCATTCTATTTTGCTGCACGTTGCCCTGCTCATGTGCCCAGGACCACACTTTCTTTATAATGTCCTTTCCACTGGGATGACACCTTTCCATGTTTTTTTAGGAGGTGTTTCTGTATCTTGTGGATACAGCTTCTGTTCCTTTTACCTTCAAGAGGCTGCTTGGCCAATGCTCTATAAAATCAGCCTGAAATAAGTAGATGCCAAGTTCCTGTACATTTGATCTGGATAGCAAATACTCTTTTTCTTCCAGACCTGCCTGAAAATGAGCAGTGCTGTGCTCTCCTTGCTGTTGGGTTTCCTGGAAGCATGATGACATTCTGTCATCTCTCTCTCTGTCTGTCATTCCTTCATCTGGGGCTCCACCAGTAAGGTGGATTTCAGCCCCTTAATCTGGGCTGTGTGGTCACTTTAGATAATATCTTTGTCAAAGTGCACGCAAAGGGGGAAACAGCAGTGTGTTCTCTGAGGTTCTGAGCCAGCCTAATAGCTTTGTGAAGTGCACTTTTAATTTCACTGAGGAATAGTTTAGGATCTCAACTTGCACAGAAGTAGCGCTGTGCCAAGTTGTACTGCAGTCCTTTCGCTTGATGTTAAGTCCTACATTGGATGTTTCCTAACTCCACCTAAAATATCCAAACTTTTATTAGCTTGGATTTTTTTCAAGGATCTGAGTCTATATAATTCTTTCTCAAATTCTCTAAGGGACATTACTCAGATTTGTTGACTTGAGCATGTAGAATTTAGTGGATGATTTTTAATACCTGCATTAGTTACTGCTGAAATAGGAACTATGAAACAGTGTGATATGAATAATTACCTCTTTCCTCCAGTTACAACCCAGAAACATTGTTGAGCGCTGCCGGCATCTAATGAGCCCCACAGGGCTGGCTTGTTTCTGATGCGCTAAGAAGCGTTTAATGCTGCTGCTCATTCATTCTTTATTAATTGTCTGAATACCGTAATTGCTGATTTAGTTACAGAATTACCAGCTTGCCTTCCTTCAGTTTGTCATTGCTCTTCTGCTTGGCTATTCTCATCTGGTCTTACTCACGTTTTTTATGCAACTGTGGGAGAGCAGCTCTTTGAGCAGTGAAAAAAATACCAAAATAAACCCTGTATTTCACAACTCGGGGTGTCAATCGCACTGTGTTCTGATTCGGCTGAGCTGACACCTTTCTGAAGTGCTACATGGGTATGTTCTTACCGTGCCCCTGTCTTTGTCACCTGCCCTCGGGGTGGGTTTGGGGTGACTCTGTGCTCTTCTGTGGTGTCAGCCCTGCCTCTGGCCCCTCCGTGCAGGTGGGGATGATCTCCTTGAGGTAGGGTCTGTCTTAGAAAGAAAGCATTTCGGGAAGGAAGTTAATCCTGAATACAGAAATTCTGTTTTCTTGCTGGGTACTATCTGTGCTGCTCAGCACCCGGCACTCCTGGTGTCCCCCAAGGCACCAGGAAGAGGCAGGGGTTTAATCAGGGATTACCATAAACTGCTGCAAGTGGTGATGCTTTTCTTTAAACCAAGCTCATTCTAGCACATGGGTTCAAACCCAGCGTAGCCTGGATGAGGAGAGGCCCTTTCTAGGCTCTTGTAGCTTCTTCAAAGGGCAATTGCAAGGAGCTGTCACCAAACAGCTTGTGCACTCACTGCCATTGCCTGCAATAGGTTGAACCATTGCACGTCTAATGAAAAATACCACAAATTCCAGTCAGATGTGGGGTTTCCAAGGAATGTGCTTCTGCTTATTTTAGCAACAGGTGGTAAATATTAAAATGTGTACAGCTCATCTCTTGTCTTATATCTCCAGGGCCACGAAAAACAGTGCAAAAGCAGTGCCTGCAGATGCACACAGAGCCTGCTCCTTGTTTTCATTAACCAAAGGGAGCAGCTCAAAACCTGGTTATTTTTGCAACCAGTTCGACCAGTATCCCGTACACACCCACCCACCGGTTGATTCGCACACGCCGCACTTGGTCATCGGAGATGGCAGCGTGTGAAGGCGGGGGGGAGTTTGTCGTCTCCCACGTGGGTCCAGCCCGTGCTGTTATTACTTCCTGGGATTTCTGAAAGGGGTTCAGAGATGTTTTCAGCGCTGGGGACTAGCCTGGGCCACCATCTCCACTGACCTTCGTGCCTGGCTGAGTGGCACTGCTGTTCACAGCCCGCAAGTGGTTGCTGTGTGTGCCTGGGCCAGGGGACACATGATATGGCTGTGTAGGGACAGCATCCCCAGCTTTCTCTTATAAGCTCGGTATTAGTTAAGCCCCAGTGAAGTGGACAATAACACATGCGCAGGGACCTGTTGTTGGGTTTGAGCTGCTTGGAGGAGCTGAGGGATGTTGCTGGAAAGCAGGCTCCTGCACCGCTGTCCATGTCCCTTGAGTGTGCTGTGCCACCGCATCCCCTCTCCCTGCAGACACAGTGGCCATGGGGGTGGTGGGGCAGCACTGATGTCTCTCAGATCTCCTCTAAATCTCTGATTTTAAGGTCTTTTTTAAAAAAAAAAAAAAAAAACAAAAACAAAAACAAAAACAAAAACAAAACCACCTGAAGACTGTGATGGGAAAGTGTGGATCCCCTAAGGACTTCCTGTAAGGGAGATAAATAATCTTGTAAATGGAAATCTGCAAAAGAGGAGGTGAGAATAAGCTGTTACCTAGAGGAACATTCATCCATTTAACCCTATGATTGATATTGATTTACTTTTTACCAGTTCTGATTTCTTTGAGATCCCTGTGAAACTGCTTTGACTGAAGATGGCTTATGTGTGTGTCCCAGTTTGAGAGCTCAACTCGTGAAACTTGGAGGTAGCAAGAGAAGGTTGGAGGAGGTGGATCAAGGCAGCTATCTGATATCTGGTAGGAAATAGCAAATGGAGCTGAAGGAATTTATTGTGAAATATTCAATGTTATTGGAAAACATATTTTGGATGATAAGTGGGCATGCTGTGATCCAGGGATTATTTCAAAGCAGCAACCTTAACTCTACTCCACTGCTCTCACAACATGGGTATTTTTAGAGCAATTCCCATTTATACCCATCAGTACTCGCGACCATCACAGACGGTTACCAAAATTAAACATGAAGTTGGATGGGAAAATAGGCACTGACCTTGTCAGTAGGAACCGAAATCATATCTTATTTCAGATGAACACATGCACCTCAGAACTGCATTTTCCCATATGTGCAAATGCAAGCTCTGAGGAACTGTGGAAGGGTTTTAAAAAAGCATCGTTAAGCCCAAGAACAGGCATCCAGTGCTTCATTACTACTCCCTCCCCTTCCAAATTACCATGCTCTTTGGTTAAAGTCTAGCTGCTGGCAAAACCACCAACACTGAGGTGTAGACAGGATGACGTGAGAAATTCAAGCCTGAGGAGCAGCTCAAACCTGAGCTGGTAGGTTTGCAGAGGTGTGTCCAGTGTGTTTGCCCATGCAGTGTCAGCAGTTTGTTGATGGAGCCGACGGGAACCTTGGTCCTACCCTCAAACACCTCTGTGACCCCGTGCCCTGCAATGGGAACCATCCCCTCTGTGGGCACAAGCGCTGCAGGCTGGTTTTGTCCCAAGTTTTGGCAGCAGGACAGGGGAGCACAAGCAAAATGACGGCACTGAGGGGATCCCTCAATCTCCCCACTGTCCTTGCCTCTGTCTCCCAGCCCTGGGAGGGAGCAGGGAGGTGTTTCTGGCACGCCGTGGGTGAGCCCATGGGCATGCCCGTGGCTGGGTGTTCCTTATAGCCGTGTGCAGGAATCAGGGTGATGGCATGTGCTCACTGGAGATGTGATGGGATTGCATGCCCATGGTAAAGGGGAGTCCTCGATAGACACAGATTGCAGCACAGCAGGGTGGTAGGGCGGCTTAAGGCAATCTTTTAAAAATGGGTTTTAGTCCATTTATTGCTGACCAGATTAGCAGGCTAAGCAGGTGTGCCAGTGTGCTCCCCTCCAGCAAGCCTGAGCTCCCCCTGGGCTTACAGCACAGCCCACAAAAGTGAACTGTCAGATATTTTGAAGCCTTGTTCAGAAATGTCTCCTGGATGAAGCTGACCGCCCTCCTGGGAGGTGTCCTGCTTTCCAGCCGCTTCATCCCACGACGTCTGCTGCTGCCCCAGTAGAGCTGGGCGATGCCCAAGGGAGGTGTGGGCTGGGGCAGGCTGGCAGGTGCCTTTCTGCTTTCGGGGCAGCAACGTGCAGCAAAAGCAACGGGAGGGAGCAATCCCTGGCTCTCTGCTGCCCTGCCCACCTGCCTGCCAGGCTCTCGGGGGGCGGGTGCTGCCTCAGTTCCCTGTGGAGCAGCAGACCATGCCTCTGCTGGACACCAGCCCGCTGTGGCCAGGCCCATGTGGCTGGGAGGGCTCGGGACACGCTGCTGATCTGCCACACTCCTCCTGGCCAGCATGTGTGTTTGCTGCTGAGCCAGAGCTGTCCTTTAAATCATTTCCTTTTCCTCTCTGGTGCTCTTTTCTTTCTGCTGACGTATTTGAGATTTTGGTTGTATTCCCTCGTTTGGCTGAAATGGTCAGGCTTCTCTGGGATCCTGCTGGATCTCACCTGGGAGCCTCTCTCTGTGCCACTTCCTTGCCTACAGAAGTGTTCCTGGGCTTGTGCTCTGTGTTTCTGAGATCTGGGGCTCACCTTGCACAGCGGCATTGCAGCTTGTGCATCCCTGTCCGGCATGGTTGTGTTTGCCACATCCCACCTGCGTGTGGACAGTCCCAACACGCAGCCTGTGTGCACCCGGCAAGCTGGGTGCTGTGTGTGCCTCACACACGCGTGGGCTTTCCCAGCCTTTTGGCCCAGGAAAGTGTTGGTTTACAGGACAAGCAGGCATGGCATGGTCCTGAGCTCACTGTGCTGTTGCCCCTCCAACGCTGGAAGTCACACTCCTCCTCCCGTTAGCAAAGCACCAGAAGGAAATAAAGGAGAGAAGAGCAGTTCCTGGTGGTGGTCTGCTCCTGGCACTGTCCCAGCACCCCAGCGCTGAGCTCCAGGCAGTGTTTACCCCACGAAGGGCTATAGCAGGTGCTGCCCACCTGCCCCTTCTGCTCCCTGCTTTCTGTGCCCATCCCTGGGGTGGCTCAGCCCCCCAGCCAGGAAAGAGCCACATCCCTCTCCGGTTCCCTTTCCCGTTCAGCCCACAGGCAACTCTGAGTCATCCAAGGGCACTGGTGTTGGTGCCATTTCCTTGTGTGATTCCATAGGGCAAAATCCTCATCCCCTGCATGGTGCTGCTGTTTGCCATTCTTCCCAGTTACTGCTGTTAGGATCCCAGCAGGTTTCTCAGGCTTCCCTCCTGCGGGTTGTGCCTGATCCCCTGTACATTTCTTGAGATTTACTTTCACTCCCTGCATTTTCAGCAGCAGAAATTGAGGTATGCGGTTCCCCCCTCCCCAAGTCATTAATTCTCGGAGCCCTGGAGCCTGTGCCAATTGAACTCAAGCTCAGCTGTCATTTTGTAATAAGTTAATTCTTCCTCAAGAGAACAGTACCCAAAGTGCTGGGAAAGCCTTCGTTAGTCTGCCACGTCTCCCTGCTTTCGTTACCCTGAGCTGACCTTGGGTTAAAGCCTAACTCTGAAGGTATTTTATTAGCAGTGGCAGAGCTGGGGCTGCCCGCGCCCCAGGCTCCTTGCCAGCCCTTCCCCTTCAGCAAAGGTGGCTCGGTGGGATCCGGTTTTGCACTGAGTTTCATGTCCTTTGTGTGTAAACACAAAGCAATACAGTTTCCTGGCAAAAAATACATCCCCTTCTATACTTTTTTCCCCTGCCTCCTGAGCTAGCAGGGTAGCAATGAGTTTTGTGGAAATTGTTTTTACCTTATTAATTGAATTTTCAGACTGCTGC
>NW_010317124.1:5608-11986 GCF_000700745.2 Antrostomus carolinensis | reverse complement strand
GGGAGAGGATGGAAGGGGACATCATTTAGGGGAACTTCCTTTAAAAAATTTCCTGTTTATTTGTATTCTGCTAGCACAATCTGACCGTATAGCATTCCCAGTACCTTCCCTTACTGGAGAGTGCTAGTGGGCAGATGTAAATCTGTACCTGCTGCGCTTTAGATGGGCAGGAATTAAATGAGGGCATTTTTATTCCGGTTAATCTTTTTCAGATGCTTGTGGATGGGGGGGGGATGAGGAATCTAGGAAGACATCATCTCCCTGCTCTAGCTAACCTAGCATGCCGTGCGTGGTTACAAGTTTTCTTACACTTTTGCCATGTAGGAACAGTGTGACAGGGACGAATAAGCAGTTTCTAAAGCTGCTGAGTTTCCCCCTGCTTTTCACACATACCCACCGCGCTCAGATTCATACATAAATTTCCTCTAAGCTGACAGGGTTACATACACTCTCTATTAAGCAGCATATGTTACTCTGTTCACTAGAAAGGGCAGCTTTAATACTCTGCCAGTAGGAATGTGTCGCGCAAGGATGCGTACACCAGCTGGCATTATTTTCCATCTGAAGTTATTTGAATAGCGAACTCTGCATACAAGACAGATGTTGTGAGTAGACTCCCACTAACCTGGGGTCAAAGGTAAGGCCCTCATGTTCTAACAAAACAGATGTTTCTTTTCTAATTGAGATGATGAATATATATATATTTATTTTTTTTTTGTGGGCAGTGTAAAATTAAGAGATAATCTTTTTTCACTAATTAGCTGGTTGGAGTTTACAAATGATCTAATACTTCTTTTTCATTAGTAAGACCACTTTCTTTTTTTCCTTAAATACTTTTATTTTTAAACTTTGGCATATCTGAAATGTCCCTTTTCAATCTTTGCTTAAAAATTTTAGTAGAGTGCTTAGAGCTTCAGATGGACACTGAGAGTGGAGCTGTGCAAGTCCAGGTTTCTCTGCTCTTTCAATATTCTGTGCATTGCTCCAAAAATTTCTTGTCTATCTTCTGGGATTACCACATTGCTGTAGCCAATAATTAATAGAATTAACACAAACTTGTAGTATTATTATAGATATTTAAAGATCCAGAATCGTGCCCAAAATGGACATACTACCTGGGTTGAAGGCCAAGAAAGCTCATCTGACCATTGTGTAATTAGTTATAAGTGATACAGTGAAATGCTATGTGGTGTGAAACCAAAAGGGATCACGGGGAAGTTGCACAAATCCTCTTTCCTTCCTTGATTCCAAGCTGGATAATTATTGTTGTATCCCTTCTTTATTAAACAGCAGGCTGTGATTCAAGTCTCCAAACCAGAGATATTGGTAGCTGAATTCCCTCAAGGGAGATAAATGTCGTTATTGTCCTGAAGCAATCACCTAAAATCAGAATTCAGTATCCAGAGAGCGTGGGGTGAATTGCTGCTGCCCAGCTCCCTGCACCCGGATCCCGAGGCTCTCCTATTGCTCCTCTTGCAATGCACAGCGAAGCTCCTCTGGAACATCCCCATCCCCTCCCAGCAGCAGAGCAGGTCCCACGCTGGTGGCTTTGAGAAACCCCACTTTTGCTTTGTGACATGCTCAGTTTTGTATCGGCTCAGTGAAAGCAGTGGTGGTGTGATTTTAGCGTGCCTTTGGGGATGCAGGGTGTATTGCCAGCAATTGGCATTGGTCCAACATCCCTGGAAACATGCAGGTTTTCTTCTCCTCCAGTTCAGCCAGTGCCCATGGGTTTTGAATGCAGCAGCAGTTGCTGTGGCTGTGCAGATGGTCTCAGAGACCCTTCAGTGACATTTCCCACTCCACCATCACCTCTGCTCTCCTCCCAGCAACAGGGAAAGCCAAAACCCTTAAGGCTTTGCATCTCTTAAGCTTTCTCTCTCCATTTCACAGAATCACAGAATTGCCCAGATTGGAAAAGACCTTTAAGATCATCGAATCCAATCATGAACCCAACACTGACAAGTCCCCGACTAACCCATGTCCCTCAGCACTATGTCTACACGACTCTTCAGTCCCTCCAGGGATGGGGACTCCACCACTGCCCTGGGCAACCCCTTCCAATGCCTGAGAACCCTTTCAGCAAAGAAATTCTTCCTCACATCCAATCTCAACTGCCCTTGGTACAACTTGAGCCCATTTCCTCTTGTCCTGTCACTTGTTCCTTGGTTGAACAGACTGACCCCCACCTCTCTACACCCTCCTTTCAGGTAGTTGTAGAGAGAGATTTCACAGCTGAAGGAGGGACGTTGACAAATGTGGGCAGTCTTGGCAGATCTCCATGCCCAGAGCTGACAGAGCTGTGGTCAAGAATAGCTCCAAGCTCTCTCCTGATCAGTTATATGGCAGAGGTTTCCCATTGCCCTGTTACTAAAGAGGCATGCTGGGCAGATGTTAGTGCAGGGCCAGCAACCCCTCTGGGGCTGGGGAGAGCTGGGGTGCACGCAGGGTCCCCAGCCTAGCCCCGAGCGCTATACCTGGGCAGGTGTCTCTCCTGGTGCCTTGAGCTGACTGTGAGCATCAGTCATTGCAAGGGCTCGCAGCAAGATCTGCCTTTCTCCTGCTGTAGCCAATACACAACCAGCTGTGAGCCAGCGGTGCTGTCCCTGTGCAGGGGGCACCGAGGGGGCTGGTGGTGGGCGGCTGCTGCTGATTTGAACTGCTGCACCATGAACTGGGAGGTCTGAGCACAGATTCTGCCCTGTGCAGTTTTGGGTTCATCCTCTACAGTTTCTTTGGCTCAAATCTTGCTTGAAGGAACTGCACACACCTAATGCTTCCTTTAACCTTAGCCTTGGGGTGACATCTCTCTGGTTTGCTGAATTAGCCTTGTGTAGGAGGCAGAGCAGATTGCTGTAAGCAGGGGTGAAGCAGCACACGAAGGGTGTTGGTGGCCCTGCTGGGCTCTGCGCAGCAGTACCTACTCCCTCTTGCTTTGGTCTGGTGCCCTTCTCTCCCAGGTGCTTTTCCTCCTTTCTTGCACCTATTTACCCAAACTCAGATTTCAAAGCTCCTCAAAATCAGCCATGTATCTCCTGGCCCGTGGGAATCGATGTTCCTGCCCCGCGCAGCCCAGGGATGCATGCGAGAGGCGGCTGGGCTGAGATGCTGTTATACTGAATCCTCTTCCTCACTAATTTGTTATTAAATTATGGTTAGTGTTTCATTGAAGCCCCAGTAGGCATAAGTTCATTAGTGTTTTACTGGCTAGAGCTGCACTTTGTTGCATGGGTAATGTATCCCAAAAAGCATCTGTGGTTGTTGGAGTGATTGTGCTAACGAGCTCTGGTTGGGGCAAGAGTTCTCTAAGCGCGTGGCTCGGACTTGTAAAGGAGCTTGGCTCTCGCCTCAGCGTCAGGATAAAGGCCTGGATTTATGCAGAGGCTTAACAAATCTGGCTGGTCAGCCCTTCTGAGAATTCAACTTCTTTGATCCCATCAGTTCTGGCTGGAGTTTTGCCGTGAGCCATCAGCACAAGGGGACTTTGGCTTTGGTATGGCAGAGGGAAACCAGCTTTCCCCATGGTGCTCCCCTCTGCCAGGCTTGGGGCAAGCATGGGCAGAATCCCCTGCCTGCAGCCAGGGATCACAGGAGCCTCTCCAAGGAGCTCTGCGTTGATTCTCTCCTTGTAACATATGCCGGGGCTGGGTAGCATCTTTGCTGAAATGTCCTGGCCTGTCTTCACTGCTGTCCTGGGGCTGTTACTCACCCAAAAACCGGGATAAAAATAGTCTCTCTAACCCTGAGATATTTTTCAGGGTTGCTATCTCTTCCAAGCCCACTTTAATTAGCACTTGAGGTGGCCCAGAATAGAAACCCCACAGCTCCAGCAGCTCAGAAATGCAACTTGATATTTATAATCAGTGATCGTTAGGACCAATAAATCAGGTTGCAGCTCCGGAAGGTGCTGTGCAGTCGCTCTGGGTGTTGTGAAGAGCATCCAGCTCAGCCCATGGCCCCTGGAAAAAACGCACGCAGAGCTTCAGAAGGTGCTGGGTTAATTACTCCAAGGTAGCCAGGCTGGAGCTCAGCTTTTCAAGGCTAAATCAAGCTATTTCTTTAGTGTTAGTTCCCAGCCACACTGTGGGGATCTCGGTACTGGGCAAGGCACAGAGAGGGGGCTCTTGGATGCAATTTCATCTCTGCTTGTAACAATGGGGAAGGGGAATGTGAGAGATGAGACTTGGAAACCCACCCAGGTGGGCTTTCTGGTGAGGGACTGTGGTGGGACCCTTCTGCATGAGGAGTAAGCCCTGCAAGCAGCATGTGGGTATGTGCTGGGGATTTTCGGGCTGGCTTGTAGCCATGGTGGGAGCCTGAGCTCTGCTTTCTCCAGCCCATCACCATGGCTTCAGCCCTGGAGCAGGTGGGCTTGCACAGCTTGCCTGGTCTGTGCATTGAGGAGATCAGAGCTGCGTTCCCCCCCAGCTGTTTTCTGAGTCATCTGTATCTCCAATCCCCGTCGATGACTTTAAAATGGCTTTGAGGAATTGTATTCTCAGGTCTTTTTATCATTCGATCATAGGACAGGGCCAGCAGCTTTTCCTGCCTGCTGGCTCTGGCTGCCAAAGTTAATACATCACGCAATGCAATGCTGGAAATGTCATACGGAGGCTTGGCACGGACCAGAGGCAGAGCTTTGCATCGGGGCGCCTGCCCCGTGCTCCCTCTGCAGAGACACTGCCGAAATAATGAGAGGATTAATTAAATTCCTCATCCTCAGGCATGCAGGGCTGGATGTGGGGCTTTTCTGCTGCTGGGCAAGTGCGGAGGGTCTGTCCCCAGGGCTGTGCACAGCACCCCTGCCTGTGGGACCAGCACACTGGGTCCCTGACGTGGGTGCACCCATGGTAGACTGGTTATGGGACTCTCCAGAAGTCCCACAGCAGGAGGTTGCTCAGCCTAAATGTCTTACTTAGCCTGTTCCCTGCCAGCCCTCTCCCCGCTTGCAAGACTCTAAATGCAAAAGTCGCTGGATCTTGGGAATCTCATTCTCTCCCAGGGGCTGGGCCAGAGCTTTGTGTTTAGTCACTGATCTTTAAAAGTTCCTGTTGGGTATTTTTCCTGTCCAGTGACTTCTAATTGAAGTGGGTAATTGCATTATCGCATCTCCCCTGGAGAGGTTCACAGAGTCTCAGCAATCATGTTCAGTGTTATACCGAGGTCCTAAAAACCCCACTCAAAATGAGGTTTCTCTCACCAGAGCTCAGCAATGGCCACAAGTCAACAGGGCAAACCCGGCCAGGCTGCAGAGCCTGAGGTCTGGCAGGGCTGGGAGGTGATGGTCCCTCTCTAGAGAGGTACAGCCTTCATAGGGGCAGAGCAGGTGCCTTTGAAACACCAGTTAACATTCCCAGCAGCATCCTGGGCTGAGCAAAGCGTTATCCCCATCCAGTGGCTGTATTGCTTTGAGGTGTGCCCCTCCAGATCCTGGGCATGGGGGCATTGTGAGGCAGAAAGCCCCCCTGTCCTGTCCTAGCATGGCTGCACAGGCTGATGTGGAGATGTGCCTGCATTTGGGGAGGCACCGGGGGTCAGGGAAATCTTTCCTTGCCCCTCTTGCCTCTTCCCATCGGAGCCCCTTCAGCCCTCCCTGGGCTTTTCCTGGCACAGGAAAGCTAATTCAGGTGTTTTCTTCTGTCCCCTGCAGTATGAGTTTAAAGCCAAGAACATCAAGAAGAAGAAAGTGAGCCTCATCGTGTCAGTGGATGGCGTGAAGGTCATTCTGAAGAAGAAGAAGAAGGTAGGCAGCCCCAGTCCCTGTGGCAGTGGGAGCCCTCCCCTCGTGGTGCAGGGACCTGCAGGGTTCTTGAATTTCGGAGGAGCTCTGGTGGGCTGGGAGGTCTGGGATCAGCCATGGATGAGCTGTGTTCCTGCAGCATGACAGAGCCAGTCCTGATGCGGGCGTAGAAGGGGCTGGGGGGTGGTGTGGGACAACACCGGCCCCAGCAGGATCTGGCCTTTGGCAAAGGGTTGCAGGGGAGCTGTGACCAGTGCTTCCCAGGTCTGTCCCTGGACTGTGTCTGCCCTGTGGGCTGGGAGGTCTGGGATCAGCCATGGATGAGCTGTGTTCCTGCAGCATGACAGAGCCAGTCCTGATGCGGGCGTAGAAGGGGCTGGGGGGTGGTGTGGGACAACACCGGCCCCAGCAGGATCTGGCCTTTGGCAAAGGGTTGCAGGGGAGCTGTGACCAGTGCTTCCCAGGTCTGTCCCTGGACTGTGTCTGCCCTGTTCTTGATCTCAAGGGCAGCATCTGACGTACTCATTTTCAGCTTCTTTTGTTGCAGAAAAAAGAGTGGGCCTGGGACGAGAACAAAATGCTCGTCATGCACGATCCCATCTACAGGTAAACCTGCCCGCTGAAGGGACAGAGGCTGG
>NW_010317124.1:4568-5552 GCF_000700745.2 Antrostomus carolinensis | reverse complement strand
CCGACCATGGAGAGCCGCTGCCAGCCCCACAGAGGGCTGCTCCCCTCACTTGCTGTGTTCTCCAAAAGTCCCCAGCTCTTTTCCTCCATCTCGCTGGCAAAAGCAAAGAGCATGGGGCATCTTGTGTCCTAGGGAAGCTGAACGGGAGCGAGAAAGGGCCTCGGCTGTGCCAGGGAGGGGGTGGCACGCTGGCTAGGGCAGGTGCTCGAGCAAGGAGGCCAGCTCTGCAAACGAGCAAGGCAGAGGAGTGAGGTTTGCTCTCCTTGGTCCCTGGAGGGCTCCTGGGCTGCTGGCTCTGTACCTGGGGGCTGAGCAGAGAAAGGCCCACGCTGCCTTCGCAAAATGCTTGCTGCTGCTGAGTCAGCAGGCTAATTTTCCCAGCCGAGGCAAAGCCACTGCCAAAAAAATTTCTGATGGGCTTTAGCAGGGATGTGCTGCAGAGGCTGGGCATCTGCCAGCACTCTGTGCCCTGGGAAGCTCTGGCTGTGGCCTTGGCAGTCTCCTGGGCATGTGGGTAATATGTCTGTTGATATCCCCGCTCCTTTCTGTCCTTGCAGGATATTCTATGTGTCTCATGACTCCCAGGACCTAAAGATCTTCAGCTACATTGCCAGGGATGGGTCTAGCAATGTCTTCAGGTGCAACGTCTTCAAATCCAAGAAGAAGGTAAAGGTGTTGGGATGCTCATTGTGCTGTCAGGGGTCTTGGTGGGGCAGCTGGGGCAGGACCCTGTGGTGCTGCACTGCAGCAGATGGTCCCCAGCAGTGCGGTGATCTGAGCTGTGGTGCCTGCAGCTGTGCTCAGTCCCTGCAGGGACCCAAAGAGCTGTGCCCAGGGACAGCTGAGGTTATGCTCCCCCTCTCCTCACCCACCGCAGAGCCAAGCCATGCGCATCGTCCGGACCGTGGGACAGGCGTTTGAGGTCTGCCACAAGCTGAGCCTGCAGCACACCCAGCAGAACGCCGACGGGCAGGAGGATGGAGA